>NW_022589753.1:10438864-10635678 GCF_004348235.1 Phoca vitulina | reverse complement strand
GCGGGCTCCGGCTCGCGCCGCGGCCGCGGCTGCTGCCGGGGGGGCGCGGCGGGCGCAGCAGAGCGGCGGGCGGCGGCGGCGGCGCGAGCGGCTCCCTCCAGTCCCCGCGCGGGCGGCGGCGGCAGCGTCGTCGAGCGGTGCAGACAAAGGAGGGGCGGAGGGAGGAGACGGAGGGTGTGGGAGAGGCGGCTTCACCGGCGCGGGCAGGCGGGCGGCGGCGGCCGCGCTCCTCTCGCTCCTCAGCAGCGGGGACCGAGAGAGGGAGCTGTGTCTGAGGAGACGCCAAAATCCCCCTTAGCGCTGCCCGCGGGAGGGGGAGGGGGCACAAGATGGCGGCGGCCGGGGGGGGCGGGAGTTCAGCTCATGGATCCCGGCAGGCGGCGGAGGGGAGACCGGGCCGGCGGAGGCGGCGGCGGCAACGGGCGGGGGAGGGGGCTGATCCCGCGTCTCCCCTCAGCAGACAATACAAGCGCCTCGGAGCGAGTCCCCGAACCTGCCCTAGCCAAAATGGCGGCCGAGAAAGAGCGGAAATGACGTAAATACCTCATTAGCATAAGAGGACTCATTGTCCAGCTAAGTAGGGGGGGTAGTGGGGGACAGTACCCCTTACCCCCATGTCCCCCAAGGACAACTCTCTCACTCCCACCTGTGCTTGCACCGAACTTTTTTGGAGGGAGAGTAGCACCAGCACCCCCACCTAAGGGAAATTATATAATCCCCACTGAGGGGGAGCTCTCGCGAGAACCAAGAGGATTTGCCATTGACCCACTAGGAGGCGCCGCGGATAATGGCCGCAGTGCGCCTCCAGGGCCCGTGTGCACGGCGGGCGCCTTCCTCTGGCCGCAGCGCCGGCGGCGGAGGCACCAGCAGCGGGCCGCAGCACGCCCTGCACTCAGTCAGGTGGCCGTGCTGGGGATCCCTGCGCGGGCCCAGCTGGGCCTGGACTACATCTGGCGGGAGGGGGCGTGCGGGCAGCCCGGCGGCTCCACGTGCTGGGAGGCCTGCGCTCTCACGGGCCGGGCAGCAGCGGGAAGGGCAAGGGCACCTGGCCGGTCGTGCGTGATGCCTCCTGCCTTATATGAGGTGTGAGGGCCTCGTGCTTCACACACCGACTGGAGATGAGCCACAAGCCCATGGAGCCCTGGTTCCTTCCCGGTGGGGTGGGTTACTTAGTGGACAGGGGCTGACATTCTTCCAAGTCGGTGATGGGCTCTTCTCTTTGGCCTGAAGAAAACAAATGGGAACCCTAGCGTTTGGGGGCCACCGGACTGGTGAAGCCTAAACATGAGAAATGATGTTGCTGATGGGCCTCCACAAGATGCTCGAAAACTACACTTCAACTGTGGTCCCAGGGACACTTTTAGTGTTACCACAATCTGGATAGCACAAGATAGCACATGGACAGTTTGTGCAAATTTAGGTCAATCCCAACCAACATATCTCAACATCTGAACCCACCTTTTGGAGTAGATGCATCTGAGAGTATGTCATAGGCTAAACATACTGAAGAGTAATGAACACCATCATGAAGGATTAACCAAGCCTGTTAAGGTGTGCTCTGTAAATGCACTGATCTTTGGCTGTTTCTCTAAATTTCAAGTTAAAATAGTTTCAAACCATACTTAACATCCCAAAAGATTCTGACTTAATTGAAAACAGTACTAATTGTGGTTACATATAGCTCAGTGAAGACTTCAGTTAGCAGGTTTAAACAAGCCATTTCATCCAACACAGAATTTCATTAATTTCTGAAATTATGACAAAATATATCTTTAAAAGACAAATCACTATTTCAAGGGGAAACAAGAACTGGAAAAGTAAAAAAAAAAAAGGGGGGGGGGGAGGGAGTGGCACCAAAGCATCTGATTTAGAGAAACAAAGATGAAGAATCTAATTACATGTTACAGAAGACAGGCAAGCTACTATAAAATAAGCAAAATAATTTTATCACAAGTCTAGTTTTCCTTAGATATACTTAGATTTCCATACAGTGATAATACAAATAAATACAAAGGGAAGACATCTGGATTTCATACTTGGCCTAATTTACAAAGTAAAAGGAGATGCTAGGTTCACATGTAAATGTTTAAGAAGATTTTAGTGCTCAAATCATCAGATTTACTACAAAAATGCATCTAAATAGTCCAGATTCTTTTCTGAATAACTTCTACATGATGAAAGTGTTCACTGTTCAAATACTTTCTTTACTATCAATTCCAGTAGTGACAGTGTTGTGACTATGGGATTAAGAACCAAAAAGATTGCTATCTACTCTAGTGAGGTCTGAGAAGGCAATACTTAGTTCTCTGAGGTAGTTACTTAATCTCTGCTCCACATACTTGACAATAAAAACTTTGGGTTTAGATGAAGAAGGGAATCTAAACACTCAACAACAAAAAAAGAGTATTATATTTCTATGACATTAGGTAATTCTATATTAGACAGTGATGAATTTTCTAGTTATTATTAATGATGAAAGAAGTCATTTCCCCCAAGAAGGTGGGTCCCTGGTGTGCTGGCTGGCTACACAGCTCTGTGTAAAAGGGAAACAAAATAGTAGAGGCCCTTACTGGAATGTGTCCTATGGATTCAACTATGGCAGTAGGTAATGTTCAAAATGACACCAAAGGTTTTATAGTCTGGTATTTATTTCTGGTAGGATCTGTCAGAAATGCAATGGAAAAATCAGATTTTAAATTTTTTTAGCAGCCAAATTAAGCCAGGAAAATATAATTAGGAATACTGTTCAATAAATATGCTTATTAAATAACTTAGAGATGTCTCTTCCTTTTACTTGCAAAGGACAGTCAACTTGATCTTAAGCTTATTTGCTCAAAGTACGCCTTCCCCCAAATTTAAAAGATACCATGTGTTTCGTAAGCTATGCTACAGTTAGAAATTTATCTTTTTTTGAAACACTTAGGTTAGAGAAGGTAGGTAAACAGAACATTTGTGCTGGCTTTAATGTGCATTTTAACCGGCGGAACACTTACAGCTTAGTAATAAGATGTTTAAAACTTACTATAGCAGCTAAGTCTTGAAGTCATCAAAATACTGATGCCTTAATGTCATCAGTACTTTTTCTTACTGATAGAAGTTATTGCTCAGGATAGAAAAAAAAAGTAGCTATGCAATCAACGGATGTCAAGTTTCCAATTCACAGTATGTATTTTAAATAGACTTGCTTTGACAGATGAAATGCTTCATCAATTCAAGAGCTACAAACAGCCCAACTCTAAATTCGTGACCTAAACATACTGTTTTATCTAGTTTAAGAAATTTGAGATACATTTTTAAAGAAGGGGCAGAGGTGTCTACTTATTCATTCATACAGAAACAGGCATATATATTTCGTGAATATAATTAACATTTTTCTTACTTATGACATCTATTACAAAGAGCTATGAATCCAGTTCTTTATATACTTCAAAATCTTTCCCACGTAAGAAATTCTGCACTCATATACTCTAATGAAAGCGGCAATATTTTCTGAAAAAAACCCAAATACATTTATTTACAAGTCTTAATACAGCAAAATCAAATGGAAATTGAGAACACTGCTCATTTTTCTAATTTAATTTGACATATAAAATAGAGTTTCCTCAGAAAAAAGATTTGTATGAAATTTACCTTACCTTATGATTTATGCTCTAAGAGTACATTTTATAAAAATCAGCAACCAGGCTTCTTTTATGTTTAAATGAAATCAACATAAGTATAATGAACAACTTTCTTTTATGTAGTAGCAAAGAGAGTCAATAATCCTTTCAAGAAAGAGACTATTTCATTTCCTCCCAACTTGGATTCACCATAAACACGATCCACAAATGATATTGGAACCTGGTTAAAAAAATATATGTTAAGTCAGTCTTCAAAAAATATTAGAAAGGAAGCATACAACAATACAGTACAAACAAGATTTGTATTATGATAGTCCTTCAGGTAAGTTCAGAAGTTATGTGATTCTTACAGCAACTGTACCTCCAAATCTTTAAAATTAAACATTTCACTACCTAAGTACAGGTCATATGAACCAAATCTACAACCATTTGAAAAGCAATGACCCTGAATATTAAGCTGTTGACCAAAGTTTCAACCTGTATTTCAAGAAAAAAAATTATACTCCAAAGTAAAATGTCCTTTCACTGAATTTTTTCAGTAGTCCATTAAATTTATCTGTTACTATGTTTTAGTGTTAAGTTAAAAATCTTGACACTTCCACAGGAGACATGGCATTCTAGTTATTTTCTTGCTATAAGTAAGAACATTAGTGTTAGAGGAAGAGAGCCTTTCCTAAGAGCTCAATAGCTAGCCGTAAATATTACTGACCACCTGCCGCCCCCATAACTCCTGTCTTCTTCATTTACTCATAGAAAATGGCAAATGGATTCATCATTAGAGTGGCTCTAGGTTATGGCAAGAGAAAAGGGAGCAAACACGCTCATCCCACAGTGCTGAGTGGTCAGAGGAAAGGGCAAGATGCAGAAGGTACCAGTGACTTTTAATTCTTTAAAAGGGAATACTGCCGGGCGCCTGGGTGGCTCAGTTGGTTAAGTGACTGCCTTTGGCTCAGGTCACGATCCTGGAGTCCCAGGAATGAGTCCCGCATCGGGGTCCCTGCTCGGCGGGGAGTCTGCTTCTCCCTCTGACCCTCCCCCCTCTCATTCTAATAAATAAATAAAAATCTTAAAAAAAAAAAAAAGGGAATACTGCCTTCTATTAATGTTTTAAATCCTGGTAGGTCAAATGCAGTTAATTTGAAAGTGAATTTTCACCCTTTAGTGCGTGGACATTCTAACTAGAAACCTCCCACATTTATTTAGTAGTTGTGCAAGTTAAACTTTCTATTATAAAAAGTCTAAACCTACTGTTTCTTTATGAGGAATACAACATTCTATTTACTATCAGTTTGCCTACCTCGCCAATAGTATAATTCAGCTGTCTTGCCCGAACAATCATCTCCATCTGGAACACATAGCCTTTAGAAACACATTTTTCTATTAATTTCTGTAGAACTTCTTTTCGGTATAACCTGGGAGAAATTAAAATATATATGAACACCTAGGTAAGTACACTTACCTATATGTATCCTAACTTTTTGAAAGTTCACTGGTATTTATAAAACCTAAAACTTTCACTAGACATTTGCATGCAGAAAAACTGTCACAGCTTATGATTATGATACATTTGTCCTGAACTGGAATGGTCATGAAATATTTGGTAAATAATTTAGAATAATTTTGAAAATGAATTCTTAGTATCTTTTAGAGAATTATTTTCCTACTATACTACCAGAAATTGTAATAGGGTAAAGTGAATCATTTGAAGTAGAACCACCTACTGTTTTAAGTTTTTAAATTTTCTTAAAATTTATTTTTAAAGTTGAACGAAGAGAAACCATTCCAAATACTGCAACAATAGAGTTGATAGATGATGAATAATCAACAATATAAAGTAGATGACAAGAGCGAATCCAGTAATTAACAGGTGTTTCCTCATAAATGTCTGAACAGTTTCTATTTCCCAAGATGTACTAAATAAATTTCCTGAGATAAACGAAGTCCCTTTAGGGGACTTAACAGGGAGCTCCTGAAGAAAGTGACTTCCCAGCTCCTCTCTCTTACTTTGTAAATCTGATGTGCTCCGTGTTTGGCCTGCACATCTGCCCATTACAGGCGTCTAACTGTGACCTCAATTGGTGATAGCTGTATCCTACCAGGACTGCCTCAATCCTGCAATGCCTAGGTTCCTATCTTAACCTTGTGTGTCAATTCTAACAAAAGACCAAAGAATTAACATTATCTAATGAAAAAAAGCAAATACCAACTAAAGTAAATTATCAACTAATGCATGAAGTTTGGACCTTAACGTAGATGAACAGGCATCTTACAGTTTCAGAGATTTAAAAAAATGTGGCAGTCTTTAGTCATTTGGCATGGTCATACAAAACAGTTCATCTTCTATGGCCAAGTCTAAAATTAAAAATAACCCACCCCCCCAAAACAAACAAAAATTACCCTTCCCCCAACCTGAAGGAGACTTTGTTCCAATTAAACAAGAATTTTTTTTTAAATTAAAAACATGAAGAGCAAGGCAACTGAAAACAACCTAAACATTAACTATTTTAAGCTCTTCTGTGGACAGTGCTATAAATATTCATATGAATTGCAGAAAATTGCTGGAAGAGGTGCTGTTCTTTGGAGCCTATCACCAGTGACAGCAATGTTCTGAATAAGAAGTGAGCAGCCACCTTGGCCCCTGAAGCCCCCACTAGGGGCTGAGCACCAATGTGAATGTTAACAAGCAAACTAACCTAAGCCCTACCTTTGATGCTCTTTAGAAAGTACACTTTTCCTTAAGAAGATGCTCAAGCCTCATTAGCAACTTCTAAGGAACTTCAGTCTGTCTTTGTGTGTTCCGGAACAAAAAAGCGGTAGAACTGAAAAGCATTTCTTAAAAATAAGCCACTGTATACCAAGAAATTCAGGCAAGAAGTTGTAAATAATAGCAAATGTAAAATTACAGTTTTTACTGTACCTGAAACTTCCTGTTAAATCAGATGCTCCTGGTCTGAGCAAAATCTGAGTTATAAAATTGGCCCCGCGGCTGTTTAAATAAAACAATTAGATTTTCTTTATATAATACATTTTCTAAACAAGAGAAACACATCCCAGAGTGCTAAAACTGTTACACTAATTTCATAAATGCAACACTATTTCACAAAAATGTCAATTTTACAGAAATTTTAGTCAGTAAAAGATCTGATATTCTCATTTTTGAGGAAATGGGGTCTTTTATTCTTCGAATGTGACATTTAGAGGGGACCTATAAAACAATCATTCTTCTAAGCTTTAGGTAAGAAACGTTAACGGATTTTTAATTCAACTTGCGTATTTGCCACCAGTCCTCATTTAGAATTATGAACATCTCTCAGACAGCAAAAGGGATCAGGGATTTGGAGTTTCCTTTTCAGATTCTAATAAGCACAAGGGATCACAGGTTTCAATTAGCAACAGGTCAGTCTACATAAAAATGGCACTTTTTTTAAAAAAGAACGTATGCAAGTGGGCAAGGGTTTTGGTTTTTGGCAATCTCTGGAAATTGAACAAAGGTTCATTCCAAAACTGTTTCAGTCTACTTGGGCCACTATAACGAAATACCACAGACTATGTGGGTTAAACGACAGATACTTATTTCTCCCAGTTCTGAAGGCTGGGAAGTCCAAGATCAAGGTGCAGCAGACTTGGTTCCTGGTGAGAACCCTCTTCTTGGCTTACAGAGGGCTGCCTTCCTGCTGTGTGCTCTCACAGGGGAGGAGGGCAACAGAAGCCAAGCTCTCTGGTCTCTTCTGGAAAGGGCACTAATCCCACCATAAGTGCCCCATGGTCACTAAATTTAATTACCTCCCAAAGGCCCCACCTCCAAATACCAACACTTTGAGGGTAAGGTATTTTAACACATAAATTTTAGCAGAGACATCCAGTCCGTAACAATGACAGGGTATGTGCTTCAAACACAACTAAGTATCAATTTCAAGCTATTACTAATAGCTATGATTAACATTTCAAAAAGGTCTGAAGTGCCCTTGGAAAAAGTGACTTTTGCATTGCAGCTATTTTAGTGAGCTCCGATTTAGAAAAAAAAGTTTTCTGGGGCAGACTGGAAAGAACAGTTTCTCTCCTAAACCAAGGTAACTACCAAGGCCCTCCCTAGGAAAGATTATTTTTATACAAATAACATGGTTAGGGATATAGCTGGGATAATAGCTAACAAAAACATTTTCCCTTTCAAATTGCTTCCAATAACAAAATAATTCTAGGACATAGTTTACCTCTCAAAATGGGTTTAATCAAAGGAAAGTGAGCATATATGTATATATGTGTATGTGTACATATATATTTGTATCTCTAATCAAGTGAATATATTTCTAAATTGGGGTTTTTATTTTTTTTAAAGATTTATTTATTTGAGAGAGAGAGAATGAGAGCGAGCAAGCACATGAGAGGGGGGAGGGTCAGAGGGAGAAGCAGACTCCCTGCCAAGCAGGGAGCCCGATGCAGGACTCGATCCTGGGACTCCGGGATCATGACCTGAGCCGAAGGCAGTAGCCTAACCAACTGAGCCACCCAGGAGCCCTAAATTGGGGTTTTTAAATTAAAATGCAGCAAGAGGCAGATGGCCTTGGACTGAAATTCTAGTTCATACAAATGAGTCCGTGGGCAAGTGATTACATAATCTTTCTCAGGAGTATATACTCTAAATCAGTGCAGACATTAACAACTAATGACACACACAACTCAATACAACTTAATGATCCAACTAAAAGTTGTAAAAGGTCTCTGATTGGGACTCCCTAATTTTAAAATAAGAGCTGTGATGACCAAATTCAGAGGGCCTGAGAGATCATTCACTTGTTCTCAACACTGGCTGCACAACAGAATCATTTGGAGAGCCTGTGAAAAATACTGATGGTTTTGCCCCACCCCATGGAGATCCATTCGCATGGTCTACAGTGTGTGCGCGCACACACAAAGAAAGGGAAAACGATAGGGAACGGTAATGTATGATTTTCTCTTTACATGATTCCAATATTCAGCAGGATTAAAAACCACTGTTTTATCCAACCCCTTCATTTCACTGAAGATTGAGGCTCTTACAGGTCTTAAATGACTTGCCCAAGGTTCCACAGTTAAGAGGCAGAACTGTGATTAACTTAACAGAATCTTCAATGGGAATGAAAAGGGTAATAAAAAACACTAATATTATTAAGAATATGTATAAAGGTATGCTGTCACATATTAAGTAGTAAGCTACATAGATCCCTTAAAGATCTCATCATCTCAACAACCACAAAAAGGTTAGATATAGATTAAATATGGTCAGAAATTCTTTGTGGGTCTTCCCATCAAGAAGTGGATTCTCCTTCCCCATCCCTTGATTATGGGCTTGCTGTGTGTGTGTGTGTGTGTGTGTGTGTGTGTGTGTGTACTACTCAGTCCCAAAATATAGATGAATAGTTCATTTAAAGCTGAAGGTACAGTAGAATAAATTTTGCTGAATTAGACCATTTCTAACAAAGGTTTATGCTGATTTTTCCTTAGTGAAAAATATCCAAAATAAAATACTTTAATCATAGGAAAAATTGTACATAAGGAGCTGTGAGTACATATTGGAAGTTAACAATCTAATCCCAGAAATCCCAAGACAGCATGATAATGTAATCCAAATACCCATCATAAACATATTCCCAATAGTTACAATAAAAACTAGACAAATTGCAGCACATGTATATACCTGATTATTTTTCTTTTCAAATCCCAGCCATATACACCTCCATTTCCTTTGTAGCGAGTTCCAGAGACAATGTCAAAATTACCCTCCTTCTGCTTCCTGCAGAAAAAATAAATTATCTGTCAATTAGAAAAAGCTATTGAGCTTTCAATAGTTATTTTCATGAACTACACAAAAAGAACTTTTAAGATTTGCATAGGAAAAACTATGCCAAGAAAACAAATGAACGATACCACTCAGAAATCTTTCAACGTAAGATTTTCAAACCTGATATTTTTCCTTTATTAATTTCTAAAACTAAAAAATAGTAGTACTTGCTGATTGCACCATGTGAAACCGTCCTAAAATGTAATTCCCCTCCATTCTGTTCTTGGCCCTACTAATAAGTAAACAGTGCTAAAACAGCCTGGTAACCCTCCAGACCTTTCTCTTTGCAGAAAAATAAAGACACACATAACCCCAGGGATTCTGGTTGCTTTAACAAAATTGGAACCCAAAAAAGTGTATTCTGCAACTTGCCTTTTGTCAGTTAACAATATACATAATGGAATCATGAACATCCCTGGAGGTCAACAGAGAATTTCCCCATTCTTTCTAATAGCTGCAAAAATATCCCATGGAACAATGGACCTGTATACTTGCATGGTTGTTTTCATGGTGGGTCTCCCCACCCCCAACAACACAACCACAATGAATAGTGTGGCAACGTTCTTATAAACTTACATCCTGGTGCTTAGAAAACCCAGAGTGGAACATAAGAGAATTGCTAAAACAAAGCTTAGAAGTATTTTAACAGGTTATCACCAGAAATTACTTTCCAAAAAGGTTGTAGCAACTCACACTTCCTCCGGCTAGATTTGTGTGTGTCCACTTCCCGCCATCTTATCGGTGCTAGATGTATTGCTCTGTAAGTTTGTAATTATGACAAACTAATGGGTAATAAAATACTGCCACAGTTATTTCACTTCGTGTTTCCCTGACAACATCCGCCAGGGTGTCTTCCCTCGGGCTTATTAGCCATTGGTCTTTCTTCTACATATGGCCTGTTTGTATCTTTCACCCATTTTCTATTCCCCTGGTTCCATTTCCTTCTCAGGTCAAAGGGCTCTTGGGAATTAGATATACAAGCAGAGAAGGTATCTCTGAGGTGACTTTACGCAGAGATCAAAGGATGAGAAGTAGCTGGCTATTAAGGAGCAGGAAAAGAGCATTTTAGGCAAAGAACACAGCGCTCCGTGTGACAGAAATGGAAGGAGTACGCCTGCAGCAGAGGGAATGGAGGGGAGAGGCACAAGATGAGCTCAGAAAGGGAGGCAGGGGCCAGATCACATAGCGGTTTGAGGGGCAAGGAAAAGAGTTTCTTCCCATCTGTTAATGAGAACTCGCCGAAGTGATTGAAACAGGAGAGTAACATTACTTAATTTTGTTTTAGTATATTTAGCTTACATTAACAGTTTCCAAATTCTTATCCTGAGAAGTTTCATGTTGTCTTGGATTCTCTAAAAATACAACTATATTGCCTGCAAATAAATACCATTTTGTATTCTTACTCAATATTCATACTAAATTCTTGTTCTTACATCACCTAAAATGTCCACATATAATGACAGCTAGTATTCCTACCTTGATGCGTTTATTAATGATTCAACATTTCACCATTTAGTAAGATGTGTGTGTTAGGACTGGGTTGTCTTTATCAAGTTTAAGTGGTTTCCTTTTATTTCCACTTCCAAGTTTTATTAAAAGTGGCTAGTACAGTTTATCAAATGCCTTTTAGCATCTATAGACTTAATCATGCTGCTTTGCTAATGTGATAAATTATGTGGATGAATTCCTGATGATGAACCATTCTGGCATTCTTGGAATAAACCCTATTTGTTCATGGTGTTTTACCCTTATGATGTAGAGCTTAATTCCATTTAACAGGGAAGTCACCTTCCATCTTTTCCTGTAGTCTGGGAGAATTTAGATAATAAAGGAGTAATTATCTGTTGATTAGTCCCTAAAATATATCATTTAGCCACATATCTATAGTAATGAGCCTCAGATCTGTATGTTGGTTTCATTTCTGACAGCAAACTTAAAATAGCATGTGCATTTTTAATTAAAATAAGTCCAAAATTAACGTAGGATAAATGATTTGAATAATTCTTTCAAATATTAAAAATACCTACCTAATGAATTCAGGAATAAATTTTGGCTGAAATTTAGAAAAAAATAAACATTAAGTCAGTAAAATAGGCTTAGACTATCATGAATAGCTAATAAAGAATGATACCACTTACATGGTGTGAGAGATCAGCATCCATAATAATTATGTAGTTTCCTGTGGCATGTTTCATTCCATGAATATATGCAGTTCCTAGCAATGAAAATATATCCATTAAAGAAAGCCATCAGAAATGCTTAAATATACACATGAACAGGGAAGAAATTAAGCATCCGAAAAGCATACATCAGTCCCTTAAAGGTGATACTAACCTATAATTAAATTCTATTTATTCTCAATCAAAAACATCTCTCCATTCCATTTTTTCATCTGCAACTTCACCTTAGTCCCAGGCACCACCTTCTGATGCTCAGTTCTCTACCTAAAAGTGTTTCCCTGATTCTGTTCTTCCCTTCACTCCTAGCCCATTTCCACAAAAGCTATCCCCTGAGTGTAGTTAACACTGTAAGCCTAGTACACTAGATGGGTCTGGTATTTGGGGTCAAAGGCACAGCCAACAATTACTTAGCCACTTGCATGCCTAAAAGTTCCCTAGTTCCAAACCCCACAGTCTTATTAGCAAGGCTGAACTCTTCTAACTTCTTTTGCTAAAAAGTGAGGATCACAGCTTTTTGGATTTCCACTGACTGGTCAGGAATTCCTGGTTGCTTTCATGGCAGTTTCCAGATTATTTCAATCCCAAAGAACTTCTGGGTTCAGATATTCAGAACACTTGATGATGCCCGAGAACCGATGATCTTCAAGACAGCAAATACTCAATTTTTAAGAACTGTGTTTCCTCCATGCTGGCTCAATTTTTCAGTAAAATTATACCACTTCTCAACATAAGCAACTGTAACCAGCATCAGAAATAAAGGCACTGAGATACTCATCTCAGAATGACTGAGTTCATCTGAGATTTTCTATAACCCCCTATGTTTAAAAGCTAGAAAAGTTTTCTTTTTTAAAAATAAAGAATAACTTTTTACATTTTGCCATTACTTATAAAGAAATGTTCAAAGAGTTACAGCTAACGCAGCGTGCTGGTTTTCCAAAACACTTGCCCTCAGATCCCTTCTCTGGCCCTGCCCTACTCTGTTCTACATTGCATGGAACCACAGTTCCCAGGTGCTCTCCTCAACTGGTTGTCAGATGGCTTTGGGAGGCAGGAGGGATAGTTTCCAGGAGAGGAAAAGGAAAAGTATAAGTGTGTCCCCCCTCTTACTCTGCCTCCCAGCACTGACTGGGTATCCTCGACAGCTCTAGCTCCTGCCAGGTATCCCCCACTCCATCATTCTAGCCCCTTCTAAATAGCCTGGGTTCCTGGGCTCCAAAAAACACCATCTCCTCCTATTGTTGCTCCATTCTAGGGGTGGTAGCAACCTCTAGCTATTACTAATTTGAGTAGCCTCACTGTTCCATTCCATTTGGCTTCTCAGCATTCCTTCACCCGTGTAACCAGATTCTTTGTATTAAATTCCCTACATTGAAAGACTGACAGTGGTTTCTGTTTTCCCAAGTGGACCTTGACTGATACAGGCAACTCAGGTTAAACCATATACATGTCATTAAAATCATTAAAAACCATCACAGGAGGTCACTGTATTTTGGCCCTGTTCCAAATTAGGAAAATACACACTGGATAATCTTACCAAGGCAAGAAGCAAGTATGAGGGGTGAGAGGTTCTACTTACCTAGGCCTAACTTTTTCTCCCGTGGTCTTAGAAGCTGCAAGAAGAAGAAAAGCATTTTAACACAAATACTAAAAATAATCTCACTAATAAAAAATTTTTTATAGCTGTCTACTCCTTTTAACCGAAATATAGCTGCATTTATTAGAACTTACAGCAGAGTATGTTTAACATTTTTTGCCAAAGTAAAAAAGTGTTTAGTAACAAATCAAATGGTTTAACAGCTTGGAAAAACAACATTCTTTTACCCCAACCCTGCAGGTCAAATTTTAAACATTTTTTTCTGGTGCTATCCACCAGAAAACAGCATGTAAACAATGTTACCTCTATTACTTGATTTACCATTTTGAACAATATCTGTTGATTCCTTCTCCTAAGAAAATCAAGGATTTAACTCACTTATCTTATACCTTCTTTGAGTATTTGATAGCCACGTCTGTTTTCTCAGTCTCTTTTGTGATTTTATTATTTATTTTATTATTTATTTATGTTCTTGATATTCCCCCCTTTATTTTTTTCAGTTACAAAAATAATACAGGTTACAGTTACAAGTCAGACAATATATGGTCATTCATTAGTTAAGGCATTCAGGTTGGTTCCAGGTATTTGCCATTACAAATATTGCTACAATAAAGATACTTGTACATATATCCTTTTGTAGGGGTCCTGTCATTTCTGTAATTAGCATCCCAAAAGTGGAATCACTGGCTGAAAGGGTATGCACACTTTTTTCTCTGGATTCCTTGGTTGATTTTAAATGCTGACATCACTCCATCAACGTATCCTGACTGTATTCTTGGAAGACCTCGTTACACTCTCTACTGGCCCAATGACATGACTTTAGGGTTACATGCCTAACAAGAAAATTAAATTGTTTTTTTCTTTTCTTAGTTTTTGTCAATCACTTAGTTTTTCTACCTTTTTTTTTTTTTGCTTCATATATAAACCTTGACTTCTTGTTTAGCTTTTTTCTTTTGTCTGGAAATTTTTGAAAAAGTAGAATGCCAGGATTTGGACTCTAAGTTTCTGAGGTACGGGGCTCAAACAGACTCCCTACCGAGCCCATCTTATCCCCTTCTGCATCTGCCAGTGTATAGGCAGGCCACCTCAGACTGCAAATCTCTAAACAAAGTATTTTCAGTTCAATTCAACCAGGATAGACTTTTTTTTTTAAACTTCATGCAAACTGCTGTAGATCTTGGGGAGGAACAAAGATAAAATACATTCCTGCTCAATGAGCTCTTATATAGAAAAGAACTAGACAATCATGTATAGTAATTATAATTCACTGAACAAAAGCAAACAAGATATATCAGGTTTTATATATGACCTGGTATCTGCCCTGAAAAAACAAATACTTTAAAGTTCACCTTAGATTTTCTATAAACCTGTTTCAGTTGGAAAAATATTTTTTTCTCAAGTTTTTATAAAATATAAATCATGCTGCATGATAGAGTACTATGGAACAGTTAAAAGAATGAGATAATTTAGTGATAAAAGATCTCTCAGCTACAGTTAAAAATCAACAGAATGATACAGAAAGATTACATTTGTGTTTAAAAACAAAAAAACACCACATTGCCTAGTTCTAACAAATGTAGACACGTACACATTCATGCACAAAGGTCTGAGGCAACCCACACCAAGCTGCTGACTGGGGTGTCCCCTGGAGAAGAGATTAGGAGGTGGACCACGAAATGCTCATCAAAGGCAACTTCAGTTTTATCAGCAACTTTTTCATTTTCTAACAAGAATGTAGTTTTAAATTTCTTATGCAATAAAAAGTACCCATTGTTGCACTGTTTTACTTTCAAATCCTTAGTTCCACCCCCTCCCGTTTTTGAGGCCTCACGTCAGTAAGGATGGCAGAAAGCAGTGAAGGGCACGACAGAGCTCGTCTCACAGCCAACAGAAGAGCCGGCGGGAACTCACACAAAGTGTGCGCGAACGCACTCTGAAGAACACTTACCACACTGTTTATGAGCTACTTCTTGTAATGTTATAATCTGTTTTGACAAAAAACTTATTTTATAAAAAATTTTTTGTCACAGAAAATCTTGATGACATTTTAGGAAGCCTAGGATCCATAATATTTAAGTAGACCTGTTTTCATCATACTCTCAAATCCAACAAGTTGAAAGAAGAATGAAGATAAAAATAAGTCTTCAGCTAAGAAAGGCTAATTGTACTCTCCTCCTATATTGAAATTCCTTATCAGTGAGGCTCACATTTTTTCATTTTATTTATTTTTTTCATTTTTGGCCATTTACAGTTCTTATGAATTATGGTTTTTTTTCAAGATTTTATTTATTTATTTATTTGAGAGAGAGAGTGCGAAAGAAAACACAAGCGGGGGGGGGGGGCGCGGTAAGGAGCAGAGGGAGAGGGAGAAGCAGACTCCCCTCTGAGTGGGGAGCCCAATGTGGGGCTCTATCATACCAGGACCCTGAGACTATGACCCGAGCCGAAGGCAGATGCTTAACGGACTGAGCCACCAAGGAGCCCCAGCGTACTGATCTTTTTGTTAGAGATAATATTTTCGTACTTAGGGATAAACAGTATTTCTTAAGTAGTCAAATCTTTCAATCCTACAGTTATATTAGATGTTTTAAAAGTAATGAACATGCATTACGTTTTATTAAAAGAACAATTTGTAAAAATACTAACCTATGAAATAACATAGGTGACTTTAATCTCAAGTTGGAGGTTGAAACAGATGACACATCAAATGTAACAGAAGCACTCAACATGGAAAGGCTGAAGCCCAATCTCAGATCCCTCCGCCCTATAACCATGGTTAACAGTTCAGGATACATATCTCTAATTTTTCTACGTCCCACCTCCACTATCTGTTAGCTGTGTAACCTTGGGAAGTGACTTAAACTCTCATCTCAGTTTCCTCACAGAGTTTAAAGAAAAAAAACTTCCTTCATTTTCTGAAACATTCATTTCAGCCAATTTTAAAGACTAGCAAACAAAGCCTCTATGCTGAATATTTTGAGATGTTGTAAAATAGCTTCAATAATAATTCGTCTCCATCTTCTCTCCCAACTAACCACACACATCACTTAAAAGCAAGTAAGCACCATCCATGGCATGGCCTGATATTGTCTGGGGTGGGGGAAAAGGGCAATTTTATACTTTAAATGATTTAAAGGTCATAAAATAATGAAGGAACACGGGACTTCCCAGGTAATACAGGAAAATCGTAATGGTGAATATAATTTTTTTCTCATTATTTTGAATTTTATTGGGTTGATGGGAAAAATGGAACTTTTTGAGGGCCACGTTGTTTTAGAATTTGAAAAGGTCTATTTAGTAGACATAGCCTAAGATCGATCAATCAATTACACCTCAAGGCTGAATGGAGTTCTATGACAGAAGTGTTCAAAATATTGTCAGGTTAATGTTCCCAGATTAAATAACACGTAAGTCAGAGTATTCTATATAATAACAAATGTGAGTCAGTGCCTTGGCTCACAACCTCTAAAAGAAAAACTGGGGAACTGCTGGCTAAAAAAATGAACCCGACATCATCAGAAGTCACTGCTAGAAGGTTGAAAATCTGTCAATTTTTAATCTCCTCCTGTATATCAGGAGATATTCAGAGGATTGGAGGTGTAATCTTTGAGTTGCCCATGTGTGATATGGCAAGAATATCTAGCAAAGATTTACCATGTGTATAAGAGTAACACGTTTCTCTTAAACTCTTCCTATTGACCACCATCTCCTCCAACTGAATAGGAATTATTTCATTATCAGGATTAATCAAGAATATGTGTACCCAGAGATAGTTTTTTATAATGCTTAATTACCTTTTCTTAAAATGCAAATATCAATAAAGGTTCTCCAAGAGATTTCTTTCATTTATGTCTATACTGATGGTTCTCTTTTGGGAGGAGAGGACAATTTTGCCCATAAGGGTTGATTTGATGATACCCAGAGACATTTTTGGTTGCCACCCTGGGGAGAGGGGCTGCACATGGCATCTAGTGGGTAAGAGTCCAGGGATGATGCTAAATGTCCTCTAACATACAGGATGCAGCCACCGCCCCTGCAACACCCCTCCCACCCCCACAAAGAATTATTAGGTCCCAAATGTCAACAGTGCCAAGACTGAGAAACTCTATAGTCTATACATATTATAAAATACCCAATGCCTAGAATGTGTTTTCTAATTAAATCTGGACTTAACTGCATGCTTTCGGCCCAAGAATTATCTAAAGTTGAGCTCACAAGTATATTCAAACATTTACAAATACAAACCATTATAAAAATAAACCAGTGATCAAAAACAAAAATTATAAAGCCATTATAAAATGAATTCTACATCTGTCTAAGTTTCTCCAGTAGAAAAACAACACCCTTCAAAGTACAGTGGGAAAATTTAAGACTTGGAAAGTCAATCTACTCCCATTAAGACTGCTTTACAGATAAGAAGAAAAATGCTAAGTACTCTGAAAAATAAAAAGATGCCAATTTCCATGGAAACAATCACCCTCCCCAGCTATAAGCTTTTATAGTTGCAAAAAAGGGAGCCAGAAAGATAAAGACACACATTACTAATTGCAGTCCAGTTCTGTAATATTCCTTGTCAATTCAGTATCATGCTTTAATTTTGCCCTTCAAGAGAACTTACCTGCAGAGTAAGTTGTAAAAACAGAGTTTATCTAAAGGCTAACTATTTTGCTGTACAATTACTTTTTTTTTTTTTTAAGATTTTAATTTATTTATTTGACAGAGAGCACAAGCAGGGGGAGCAGCAGGCAGAGGGAGAGGGAGAAGCAGGCTTCCTGCTGAGCAAGGAGCCCGATATGGGGCTCAATCCCAAGACCCTGGGATCATGACCTGAGCCGAAGGCAGATGCTTAACCAACTTAGCCACCCAGGTGCCCCTTGCTGTACAATTACTACTGATCCAACATATCAAAGTCATGTATAACTTCAAGCACAATGAAAATGCACCTGAATCCCAAGTGTATAAGATGCTTTTTATCATTTCAGTTTCCAGAAAACAGACTGAATTTAAGCGTTGTCATTTCTCATCTATTCCCTAAACAAATACAAGTGATTTGATAGAAAAATGTTCACATGACTTACAATTTTGTCTGACCCATAGATCTTCTCCAACTGTTCAGCAACATCCCTTGTTCCATCTGGGCTTCCATCATCTATGATTATAATTTCGTAATTGATTCCACTAAAATAAAAAACAAAATGAAAGTTTGTATTGTTTGGAGACCGTATTCTCAAAATAAGAAAATAATTTTAAAATTACTAATTCCTCATCAGTATAAGTGGGAATTTATTGTCATATTAATCACTAAGGAAAACTTCAATTACCAAATGAAATAAATGTCATTTAGTACTTCACCTCCAAACTCAGCGTGTTGCTGAAAAATGCTGTAATGAAGTCCTGAGATGTTAAAAAATTCTCACACAGAAAACATACTCGAGTTTAAAAAATCATAGCAGGGGCGCCTGGGTGGTTCAGTCGTTAAGCGCCTGCCTTCAGCCTGGGTCATGAACCCAGGGTCCTGGGATCGAGCCCCGCATCGGGCTCCCTGCTCAGCGGGAAGCCTGCTTCTCCCTCTCCCACTCCCCTTGCTTGTGTTCCCTCTCTCGCTGTGTCTCTCTCTGTCAAATAAATAAAATCTTTAAAAAAAATAAAATAAAAAAATAAAAAATCATAGCAATTGTATATTATATACGATAGGAATATCATAAAATTTTACTTACCTACTTTGGAAATGGAATTATAGGACTTTAATATCAATCTTGGTTATAAAAAATATTTCAAAAGTACATTTAAAAGATCTCTCAAGTTGACTGAATTGCTGAGTGAATATTCTTTTAAATTTAATTCCAAATAGATTTGAATAACATAAGGAACAAATCAGATTTCATTTCATCCTTTAAAAAACCCTCTTTAAAATGGTGACATATTCTCTTAACACCACTATTTCAAATAGTTGTACCCATTACCTCACACTATTACATACAAAAAGCACAGAGAAATACATAAGATTTCAATGTGCTTCAAAATGAACATCTCTCTACTGGTTTTCCATTAACTTTGTTACAGTTTCTATTCTAAGAACAAGCCAACACCATACTTGGTTGTATATGTTATCACTATGTTTTCCCCCACCTCATTTTAGATTTTTTTTTTATAATTTTATTGGAAACTTAAGAAGCAGAAAGTAAAGGAAAGCACAGCAGAACTCCCACAACACTGTTTCCTCTTTGTCCATAGTAAAAACAAATATAAGGAAATCAACCAGAAAACACATTCCACTGTTAAAGGCTTAAAAAAGTCAGGCCCAGCAAACTAGGAAGAAAGCTAAACTCAGCCTGTTAAGAGGAAATACCAGGACTTCAGCTCCCCGAGGTGCTTTAATTTGGGCAACTGCTTTACAAGCCAAAATATGTAAGATGTTGATTCTGGTTGATATGCTGAAAGAGATATACTTCATAAACAAATGAAGTCATTCATTAGCAAATTATACTTTCTCTCACTTCAACGTGCCCAGAACACCTGAGGGTAAGGTAGTCTAACGGAATCCAGCTAAGCTGCCTTTAATTTGACCACATCTGAAAAGAAAATCGTTTCCTTCCTTAAACTTCACTCGGGTTAAAGCAAGAAATATTTGAGACTCAGAGGACCCATTGAACAAGATCGAGACTATATGACAATTTCTCTCATGTGGAAAGTGCTTATAGAAACCAAGATAAGAAGATAACTAAATAAAAGAGGAAAAAGATATGAATTTAAAAAAAACTGTGAGGAGCCATGCACATTATGATAGTTATGTCATTCAAAGAATTATAGTCAAAACAGCAATGTTTTTCACCAATTAGCATTTCCAAAAATGTAAGTTTACTAAAGCCCGGGTTGGCTGGGTAGTGGGGAAACAAGCACTCTCCGAATAATGCCAGTCCTAAGGCGGTACAATCCTTTTTTTTTTTTTTTTTTTGCAAGCAATTTGGTAATAACTGTCAATCTTAAGCACATCTGTTGACCCGGCAATTCCATCCTCAAGACTTTATCCCCAGTACGCTAGTAAAAGTACGAACGTGTTTGTTGCAACATTCTTCTAAAGGAGCATTCACTATGTGTCCAGCACTTTTCTAAATGGTGGAAAATATGGGGTGAACCAAGTCTCTGTTTTCATTTATAAAGCAAAAGTCAAAAAAGAAAAACAAAAAAAGCTCTAGAAATAATCTGTGTTCACTGGGATGACCCAGTTAGTTAAATTATAAGTCATATGGAATATTATCGAACTAAAAAAAAATAATTTTCCAAATTGGTGTATGTTGATCTGGAAAGATCTTCAGGGATCTATACATGATCCCATTGGTATAACCCTAAAACAAGTAACTTCGTACTGATACCAGGATTCCGAAATTTAAAAAATATTGTATAACACTTTCAAATTCAAACTCTAAAAGCCCTAGTTTCTAACAACCACATCAAACATCCACTAGTGACCAACGAAGTTGCCCAGCCCGGCAGCAGCTCCCTAACCCACAGAGATCAAACCTCATGCTTACATAAGCACTCAGCACGGGGGCGGGAGTGAGCGTGCTCATTTAGACTCCCGGCTCCTGCCGCATCCTGACCATCCAGAAGTAGGAGTGAGGTCAAGCTTTGAACCTCGCTCCAAGTCAAAGGATGCCCAACCCTACTTTAAAAAAAGGGGGGGGGCAGCCGGGGGGGAGGGGGGAAGGAGGTGGTGGGAACTGTACAATAAAGGAATGTCTCACAAACCCAAGGGCAGGAATGAACCCGAGACACGGACAGAACCCCAGAAGTATCCGCCTCTGCTTTCTCCAAGGGTGGCCTTCTCCCCAAGGATTCCCTCAAGAGCCGAAGGGAGGCCGCGCAGGGCCGCCTCGCGCAGCCAACTGCCGACACCCAGGCCGGCGAAGCCAGCTCATCTCATTCCTCAGGGAGGGCGGCCGGGCACGCTACCTCTCGGAGAAGCTTTTCACCAGCAGCCATACGATGAGCGGTAGGTTCTCGCGCTCGTTGTAGGTGGGCAAAAGCACTGAATACTTGTCCTGTCGCGGGGCGCGCCCCTCCGGCTCCCGCCGAGACCTACGAGGACTACCGCTCGCTTCCTCGGAGGCCATGGTGGAACTGCGCGAGACGCCGGAAACGGAATGACGTCACGCGGCGCGCGGGAAGGGGATGGGTCGGACCGTACCAAACCCAGGAAGAGGGGGTACAGGCTATTTGGTTGGGTTCTAGTTCTCCTAAGGCTCTCTTCGTGGTTCCATTGGAAATATCCAGGCACTATGAATCTTTAAAGTTGAATCTGCGGGTTTCTCCAGGAAGTACATGTTTACTTATCACTTTTTCCTATGCTCCGTAAAAATTTTTTAGTTTATTCCAGTCGCTAGGAGACGCTAAGCCGGAAAAGGAAATGCTTTTCAAGACAACTTCCGAGAGGGGCGCCATGGCTTCCAGGGAGGAGGTGCTCGCCTTGCAGGCTGAAGTTTCCCGGCGTGAGGAAGAGCTAAGTTCTCTGAAGCAGAGGCTGGCGGCGGCTCTTTTGGCGGAGCAGGAGTCAGAGAGGTTGGTTCCGGTGTCGCCCCTGCCGCCGAAGGCCGCCCTGTCTCGAGATGAGATTTTGCGTTATAGCCGGCAGCTAGTGCTGCCTGAGCTGGGCGTGCACGGACAGCTGCGCTTGGCCACCGCGTCCGTGCTAGTCGTGGGCTGCGGTGGGCTCGGCTGCCCACTGGCGCAGTACCTGGCAGCGGCCGGCGTAGGCCGCCTTGGCCTTGTGGACTACGACGTAGTAGAAGTGAGCAATTTGGCCCGCCAGGTGCTACATGGCGAGGCGCTGGCCGGCCAAGCCAAGGTCTTTTCGGCTGCCGCCGCGCTGCGCCGCCTCAATTCTGCGGTGGAGTGCGTGCCCTATGCTCGGGCGCTTACGCCAGCCACGGCGCTAGACTTAATCCGCCGCTATGACGTGGTGGCTGACTGCTCTGACAACGTGCCCACTCGCTACCTAGTTAATGACGCATGTGTGCTAGCCGGCCGGCCTCTCGTGTCAGCCAGCGCCCTGCGCTTTGAAGGCCAAATCACAGTGTACCACTATGACGGCGGGCCTTGCTATCGCTGCATATTCCCCCAACCACCTCCAGCGGAGACAGTGACCAACTGCGCGGATGGCGGGGTGCTCGGTGTCGTAACCGGGGTCCTGGGCTGCTTGCAGGCGCTGGAAGTGTTGAAGATCGCAGCAGGTCTGGGTCCGTCTTACAGTCGCAGCCTGTTGATCTTTGATGCCCTCAGAGGACAATTTCGCTGTATTCAGCTTCGGAGCCGCAGGCCTGACTGTGCAGCTTGCGGCGAGCGGCCCACCGTGACTGACCTGCAGGACTACGAAGCCTTCTGTGGCTCTTCAGCCACTGAGAAGTGCCGCTCTCTGCAGTTGCTGAGCCCAGAGGAGCGAGTTTCAGTCACCGACTATAAGCGACTTCTGGATTCAGGCTCACCCCACCTGTTGCTGGACGTCAGGCCTCAAGTGGAGGTGGACATCTGTCGTTTGCCTCATGCCCTACACATCCCTTTGCAACATTTGGAACGGAGGAATGCGGAGAGCCTGGAACTCCTAGGAGAAGCAATCCGGGAAAGGAAGCAGGGCACACAGGAAGGGGTAGCTTTCCCAGTTTATGTGATTTGCAAACTTGGCAATGACTCCCAGAAAGCCGTGAAGATCCTGCAGTCCTTGACAGCAGTCCAGGAGTTAGAATCTTTAACAGTTCAGGATGTTGTGGGGGGCCTCATGGCCTGGGCTGCCAAAATCGATGGAACATTTCCGCAGTACTGAGGTGGATGGGAGAGTCTGACCTGAGGCAGACGTGGATTGCCATGTTACCCAAAAGATATATTTATTTGCATTTTTTTTCCAGGAATGCATGGAAGAGACTGGGATTGTCCAATAACTGAATACATGGACTCCTTTTTATTAAGGGCTTTTTTGTTGTAATGTCTTGGATGCTGTTGTTATTAATGGGTTTTTTTTTTTTTTTTAATATATTTTTTAAAAGATTTTTATTTATTTTTTGACAGAGAGAGACAGCGAGAGAGGGAACACAAGCAGGGGGAGTGGGAGAGGGAGAAGCAGGCTTCCCTGCCGAGCAAGGAACCCGATGTGGGGCTCGATCCCAGGACCCTGGGATCATGACCTGAGCCGAAGGCAGTCGCTAAACGGCTGAGCCACCCAGGCGCCCCTATTAATGGGCTTTAATACTGTTTCTGAGAACTGTCTTGTGTTTTCAGCACTTGAAAGATGTCTTGAACATGTGAGTTAAAATGTTAAGTGACAGGATTTTGTGTTTTGACAGGTCATTTCTCTGTTCTGCTTTTTTCCCACCTCCCCCAATCAAAAGTACTTTAAATCATCTATTTTTATGCTTGGAAAGGTGTAGTAAACTTAGTCTTCCTGAATTGATCACAGATGATATACTTAAGGTCAGTTTATTGTTCGCTAAGACATTGTTTGGGTCTTCTTTCTGTTTCAAATGATAGAATATATTGTACAGAAATGTTTAACATGTAAATTATTTTAATTATGTGGGAAAGGGTCATTCTATTAAGTATTTGAATTAGTATCAGAGTGAGATATTTAGTAAGATAAAGGAAACCTCCTTTGTAGTCTGTCAGTTTCTCTTATAAATTGCTGATTTAAAAAAAAAATTTCTTACAGTATTGTACACACTGTATACTGTGGTTTGGCTTGCTTTGGAGTCTTCAAGCCTAAGTCCCAACCTTCTGCTCTCCCGTGCCCTTTATTCCTAATCCAATCTGTTATTTTTTTTTTTTTCTTGCTTTACTGGCCAAGTACACCAAATGCAATATTGAATTAAAGTGGAATAGTGGGCATTCTTATGTCCTTCACGATCTCAGGTGAAAAACTTCTATTTGGCCAATATTACTTGTTATTGCTTTACTGTAGCTACAACCCTTTATCAGATTAAAGAAATTTCCTTCCTTTTATAGTTTGCTAAGTTTTTGTTGAATTCATCAAGTGCTTTTTCTGCGTTATAGGCTGCCTTTTTCTCTTTGGTTAATGCAGTGGATTACATTGATTCTATTTGGTGGCAAAACACACACACACACAATTTCCCCTCTCAGTAACTTCCAAGTGTGCAATACGGTAATGTCAACCACATGCACATGGTGTGCAAAAGATCACAGAACCTTCCATCCTGCATGGCTGAACCTTGACACCCACCAAACCACTCCCCAATTCTTCCCTTCAATTTGCCTTTTCTGTTTTATTTCATCTATTTTATTCCCATATTTTATAGTAGTACACAATGTAGGTGTTTTTATGTTTACTTATTTACATTTTCATGAAATGGCAGGTCTGCGTAACTTCTAATCTATACAGAATTAAAAGCAAAGATTTGGTCGGTATCCATGGCAAGTTGAAGAATACCTGCCATGTCAAAAGGGCCTCCACTCTCAGCTGATTGTTGCGTGCAGGTCTATAATCCTCAGAAATCACGGATGTAAATGTGAAATCTTTGTATCTCTGGCTACAGTTTTTTTAAGTTTAACAGCTTGTGGACCAGACAAAACCCTTGCTGGTCAGATTACTCAGTTTGCAACCTCTGATATAGACTCTTATTTTATCATAAAAGGATGGTATTATTTAACACTCACATTCAAAATTAGGATAGTCCTTGCCTTTTAACTGTGAAACATTGTAACCCATGTTTTGAATGGGTATGCCTCAACCTTTTTTGTAAAGGTGGAGCAGGTTTTTTGGACTGTTTTTCCCAAGGAGTTGTGGAAATAAATGACCGAGACCAGGAGAGGAGAGTAAAGATGGCTGGCCTGCGTCCCAGCTTCTTACTACCAGGACAAAAGTCGCTTCTCATACATACCAAGAAACAAAGGGGACTGACATGGGAACTATTTCCTATTCTAAAGACTGACGTCCTAAAGTTAAACAGTTTCGGGGTGCCTGGGTGGCTCAGATGGTTAAGCGTCTGCCTTCGGCTCAGGTCATGGTCCCAGGGTCCTGGGATCGAGTCCCGCATCGGGCTCCCTGCTAGGCGGGGAGCCTGCTTCTCCCTCTGCCTCCCTCTCTCTCTCTCTCTGACTTTCATGAATAAAAAAAAAAAAAAAAAAAAAAAATTAAACAGTTTCGGTAGTTCCTGCAAACTTGGTTCTCAATAGGACAGGCAACAGAAGACGACTCTGGCTGCTTAAGAGGGAAAGGGGCTTATTAAAGTAAGATGGTGCTTCTGAGAATTTTGGGGACAGCCTTAAAGCTGTAATTCCAGGAGTGATGCCCCAAACCATGCACAGAACTGACCTGAGAACACTTTCTATGCTATGCTGCCCCATCTAGCACTAGAGGAAACTGCTAGCATAGTCTCACTGCTCTCCCAGAAAGCTCAGAACTTTAGCCACTGCTCAGGGGACAGAAAGCAGAATCGCTTTACATCAATTGCTCTTCTGATTCAGTCTTCTGAGGTGTGTCTGGTAGGGAGAGCTTAGTCACATGACTCCGTCCTACCTGCAAGAGCATCTGGGAATTTGGGTCCTGACATCTACAACTGGGAGACAGAGCCCAATCTGGCATTTTCTCAAATTAGTGAAAGATTTTTTTTTTTTTTCAGAAGTTGGGATGTTAGTATGACCGGTATCTATTACAGGATCCAAATTTTTTTATTCTTTGAAATTTTGTTTTCTCTGGGGATTGTGGCCAGTTTTTTTACATTCAGATGGGATTTTTAACTGGATACATAATATTTTCCTTTTCATTTAACAGACATGAAGTGTACCAGTTACTATTCTAAACTCTGGGATACAGATGAACAAGAAAAAAAAAAGATGAACAAGAGATTTCCTATTTTGGAATTTACATGTAAATGGGGGGAGACAACAAATAAATTAGTGTTAAGTGTCATAAAAGAAATGAAACTGATGTATTGGGGTGGGGATGTATTTTGGGTAGATTAATTAGAGGAAAGCTCTTTGCAGAAGGGTTAACATGAAACCCAGAACCTAAATGGTGATAAGGAGCCAGTTAGATTTGGGAGAACCCCCCTAACTGGGAGAAAAACAAGTGGAAAGGCCCTGAGGCAAATACACTTATAATGTTCGAGAAACTGAAGAGGCAAGTGGGTTGTGAACAGTTGAGGAAGATAGAACAAGGTGAGGTTTATGGAGATTGGGAACACATCAAGTAGGTTGTAGACCAGAAGTTTGGTTTTTATTCCAAGTGAAATAACAGCTAACATTTATTGGGCACTTACTATGTGATTTGGAACTTGAACCCAGATGGTCTGGCTAGAGAGTCCATGCTCTAAGCAATATACTGTACTGATTCTCGGTGAGAACTTTGTACTTGTTTTATATGTTTTCACTTTTGAAAAACTTTGTACATGTTTTGTATGTTTTCACCTATGCCCTAAGCTTCAGGATGAGAAGAGCTTGGATTTCAGGTGCAGAAATGTACTCCAATGCACTTGGCTTGTAGACTTCTCTCTAGGGAAGGAAACCCAGAGTGAAATCCCTGGGAGCCTGCTGACACCAATGTGTTACCTAGGTAATGTCCAGTTAATAATGACCCATTTTGGTCAAGGAAATTGAGAAATAAGGTCTCAACGTGAGCCACAGCTGGTAAATAGAAGGGTTGCCAAGGAGGGAGGTCAAAAAAGGGCAGGAAATCTCCCGAGACTGTTCCCATCGGAGAGGAGGGATTATTTGTTTTCAAGGTTGTTTATTTTTAATCAGCTGCTCCCTCCTACAGCAGCAGAGGGGCCCCTCAGAGCCTGAGGTCAGGTAAGTAGCCCAGTTTGCTCTACCCAGGAGAAAATTTCTTTGCTTTTGTAGGTTGTATCTTAGGATTCCATATGTAACAGGAGGTAGCCCTGTCCAGGTAAGAATAAAATCTCATCATTTGAAATCATGCATCTGCCTTCAGATTCAGGATAATTCTGGAGTCAGTTCGGAATATTAGGAAAACAATGGTGCAGGGTGGTAAAGTATTTTGCAAACAAAATGGTAAAAAGGGTTAATTCATGCCTTCGATGAACTATAATCTCTGAAGCACTCAGGATGTGAGAGAAAAGCTAATTAAGCCAGCCCAGAATTGGGGTTATCTGATAAATAGGATATCGTTTACTATGAAGTCCTATGTAGTGATACTGATTCTGGCTTTTAATCTTCAGCCCAATTACTCAGAATGTAAAAAACAACAATAACAATGAATCATGAATTGTTCAGGTGTTTCGTTCCTTACTCTTAATGCCATTTGTTGGACAGGGTGCTAAAGGTAAGGAAAGAGAAAAGTGTTAGGTCTTAAAATTTCCCTTTTTAACCAAGGTGCCAGAGTAGGGTGACATTGATGGAAGGTGTTTTGGGCATATTTTTAAATTAAAAGTGCTTTCTTTCCCCGATGCTTCCCAGATGAGGGAGACCAGAAACGAAGTAGAATTTAGCAGCCCAAAGTTCAGATGAGTTAAAACAGTGGACTCTTAAGTGCCGTAAAACTCCCAAGCAAGGTTTGCTTTATGTAGGAACAAAGGGAAGTAGTATTTTACAACCTGGACTTAAGCATCCCCTGGGGGTAAACTCTGGCTTGCCTACCCAACAGCCTCCCCACTCCCACTTTCCTCCTCGCTGGCAGGGCTGAAAATATCCCTTCTTAGCCTCCCCTGCAGTTTTGAAGAACCTGTCCTATTTTTTTTCTTTTTAAGATTTTATTTATTTATTTGAGAGAGAGAATGAGAGAGGGAGAGAGCACATGAGGTGGGGAGGGGCAGAGGGAGAAGCGGACTCCCCGCTGAGCAGGGAGCCCGATGCGGGACTCGGTCCAAGGACTCCAGGATCATGACCTGAGCCGAAGGCAGTCGCTTAACCAACTGAGCCACCCAGGCTCCCTGAACCTGCCCTTCTAAACAATTTCTTCCATCAAATACAGTTCAAATCTGTTCACTTCTCACTTATCTCCACGGCTGCCACCCTAGTCAAGCCATCTCTCCATCAAATGTATAGCTTTTAGAAACACACACACACCATCAGTTGCACGGTTGAGTGCCAAGAGTGCTATAGATCTTAGGTCCTAAGATAATAAAAGAGGTACCTTTGTACAGCAGGGACGACAGACTCAAATTTATGTTAATGTAAGTGTCCTTGGACTTTAAGATCACAAGTTTCATTCGACATAATGAACAATAGTTAAATATCTATTTTGCACAGAGCTTAGAGAGATTTGTAAGCTCAATACCTACAGGGGCTAGCCAAATAAAGACATGAGTAAGAGCGGCCAGCAAGGGAAGGTGGTGGACCAAGAGCACGCAGCACATCTAAAGTACCGATACAGCTTTAGCCGACTTTGCCATGCAGGAATGTGGGTAGGATATTCCCAAGTCTTTCTGTATTAAGGAAAAATCTGGACATTTGTAGATCTGAAATCTGATTCTTGGAGTTTTCTGTGAAATCTTCTGATTTTAAAATGTTGAAGGGGCGCCTGGGTGGCTCAGTCGGTTAAGCATCCGACTCTTGGTTTGGGCTTGGGTCATGATCTCAGGGTCGTGAGACTGAGCCCCGCCTCGGGCTCAGTGCTTAGCATGGAGTCTGCTTGAGATTCTCTTTCCCTCTCCCTGACCCTCCCACTTGCTCTCTCTCTCTCTCAAATAAATAAATCTTTAAAAAAAAATGTTAAAGATGAATTTTAAAATTCCAAAACTGTTTTACCAGTTGAAACATATGTAGGCTGGATAAAGCCTTTATTATTATTATTATTTTTTAAGATGTTACTTATTTGTCAGAGAGAGAGAGAGAGCACAAGCAGGGGGAGTGGGAGAGGGAGAAGCAGGCTTCTCACCGAACAGGGAGCCTGATGCGGGGCTCCATCTCAGGACTCTGAGATCATGACCTGAGCCGAAAGCAGACACCTAACGACTGAGCCACCCAGGCGCCCCTTACTTCTAATTTTAAAGAGCAAAATATACCTTCAAAGCATCAATATAACATGAGTGATATGATCATACACTCAGTTTTTAAAAAGGCTTAATTAAAAAAAATACTTGATGCTCATGGTAAAATTTGAACAGCTCAAAAGTATGTACACTAAATGCCATGTGGGATCCTGGATGGAATCCTGCAACAGAAAAATGATATTAATGGAAAAACGGGAAATCCAAGTAAAGTCTGTGGTTTAGTTCAGTTAATTTCTTAGATTTGACAAATGCACCCTGGGTTACAGGGTATTAACATTAGGAGAAGCTGGGTAGAAGGGAATTCTCGTTACTATCTTTGCCACTCTAAAATTATTAGAAAATAAAAATTTAACAACAAAACAAAAAATAGTACTACATTTAACCCTTGAACAACACAGGAGTTAGGGGCACCAATCCCCGTGCGGTTAAAAAAACTCTCCAAAAACTTTACTAATAGCCTACTGTTAACTGGAAGCCTTACCAATATTTAGTTGATCAACACATATTTTGTATGTTATATGCATTATATACTATATTCTTCTAGTAAAGTAAGCTAGAGAATAGAAAATGTTAAGAAAATCATAAGAGAAAATACATTTGCAGTACTGTAGTGTATCTTAATTGAAGAAAGTCTGCGTGTAAGTGGACGCACACAGTTCAAACCCATGTTGCTCGATGGTCAGCTGTATACACAGAAAGTGTGTCTTCCTTTCCACTCCTAACTATTCTCAGTTCCTTCCCCAGAGACCATCTCCGTAACCAATTTTGGTGTGTTCCTATACACCGTTTTGTGCATATACCTTTTAAATATGAATGGTATTTACATTGTTTCTATACTTTTTTAAAAGATTTTATTTATTTATTTGAGAGAGAGAGAGACAGAGATAGTGAGAGAGAGCACAAGCAGGGAGCAGAGGGAGAAGCAGGTCCCCTTCTGAGCAGGGAGCCCAACATGGGGCTGGATCCCAGGATCCTGAGATCATGATCTGAGCTGAAGGCAGATGCTTAACCGACTGAGCTACCCAGGCGCCCCTGTATACTTTGGTTTTTTGTTTGTTTTTCTTTAGAGAGAGAGAGAGAGCACACCCAGGGAGGGGAGAGGCAGAGGGAGAGGGAGAGAGAGAACCTCAAGCAGGCTCCATGCCCAGCACAGAGCACAACGTGGGGCTTGGTCTCAAGACCCTGAGATCATGACCTGAGCCAAATTCAAGAATCAGACACTCAACCAACTGAGCCACCCAGGCACCCCTGTACTTTGTTTTATAAAAAAGTATTATATATTGGCCACTTTGCTCTCCATTCACACAGACCAGCCTCATGCTTTTTATCCAACATTTAGAACACCATGATATACATGCCTTACAATTTCTTTAACCAGTTCCCCCACTGAAGGACAGTCAGGATTTTTACAGTCTTTTTGCTATTAGTAATGGTACTTCCAAAAATATCTTGATATTTATATCTTTGTACAAATACATTTAACAAATAGTCAAGTGCTTACCATGTGCCCAGTATGGTTCTAGGAACAGATGTGAGAGTATACGTGTAGGATAAATTCCTTGCCATGGCATTGTATCACAGAGTATGCCCAGTCCTGATTTTGGTAGGCCATGCCAAATTCCCTTCCCAAGGGGCTATATTAATGTATCCCAACATGCCCAAGAAAGGCTGTTTCCCAACACCCTTGCCAACTTAGTCTTTTCAGACTTTTAGATCTTTGCCAATCTGATGGTTTAAAAAAATCTAATTGTATTATTTTACATGTTTTACTATAAGTTTGAGTAGTTTTTCATTTGCTTAAAAGTGCTTTCAAATAAAAATTTTACTTATTCTTAGCTCACTTTTCTACTGAGTTGTGTGATCTCTTCTTATTGACATATATAGTTAAGAAAGACCACTCGGGGGAAAAAATCTGTATTCCTTAGCAAAACGGTTTTGAATGAATTCATTTTTGCAGATTTATATTGAAAGTCTACTATGTACCAGGCCACTGGCCACATTCTGGGTACAAGATAGTTAGGGTGTGAGGTAAAAGCTCATTTTACAACTTTATACATGTAATTTACAGAGCCTTTCCCACCTACATTGTTTCATCCAATCCTTCAACAGGGATTCAGTCCTTTATCTGAGATACAGAGAACTATCTCTTGTTCAGAGGTTCCTCTTACGTGTTCTTACCAGTAATAGATTTCCTTGAAATAATTTAGTTCGTGGGGAGCCTTATTCTCAAAGTGGAACCTTTCCATCACTAATGAGGTCAGCCTCTCTTGTCCCTGTATAGCATTTTAGAAAAGATTGTACTGTAGCCTGGGTGAATTTTTCAGCTGTTCCCAAGTGTTTTATGTGTTCTGATCGTCATCAGAAAATCTTTTTCTTGGAGCCACGGTGGGTCATTGTAAGCAATGAATGCCACTGTAATGAGGCTTGTGTCCTGTTGGTCCATTGTTGATGGCTTCCTGATGAGGTCAGTGCCATCTTGGGTCTTAATTTAAGAGGAGATGGTTGGGGTCAGGACACTTGGGACACTTAGACCATTAGCTAAGCTCAGATATTTCTGACACACATTCTTTATTTCCAATGCATGGGTTGCATATACTACTTTATTTAAGATTCCCTGTGTACCTCTTTATAATTTCACACTTGAGTTTCTTGATTTGAAAACAAACATATCGTGGGAACTGGTTCTCATTGGTTGGATTTCTGAAAGCTGGATATACCAGGATAATGGCTTAGCACTTAACACTTTTCCAAGTCGTTGTGTCTCTTTCCTCCATTGCCCTACTAGATCTGGGATCTCCTCCCACAGCAATGGCTTCCCCCAGATTCTTGTCTCAGGACCCCTCCTCTCACTCAACTCTCTTCTGGGACCCGACACTCAGCAGGTGTCCAGAAAGCCTTTAAACCAATGCCTCTGGCAGCTGAAGTATATAGAGAAAGACTGGCATGGAAGCTTAGGATTTCATTTCTTCTTGTTTTGGTTTTGACTTACTTTTTAAAAGGAGGACTAGAGAGTATATTTGTCTTGGTTCACACCGGATTTTACCTGAATGGACTGCATTACATTTTATGCACTCCACAAATACTCTGGTTTCTTCTACATGCCAGGTACTGGAACTTCTTCTCTTCTGGAACTTTATTCCTGGGGCCTCTAGGAAGCACACAGAAGGGACTTCTGCTGGGGCTCCCCCCCATACCTGGGCTGGGCCCCCCAGCCACAAGGTTGCATGGGAGGCAGAAGCTGTCCCATCACTGGCTTCTTCAATAATGCAGTGGTCAGACAGAAACAAATGCCCTCTCATGCCCATTGCTGCTCCAGGCTGGCAGATTTGCTTGGCTGGATGCTGGGGACATCGGATGGTCAGCAAGAGACTGACCAATGACAGTCACCCAGCAAATCAAACCTACTGCAAATACCTCACAAAAGATGCAGGATCTCATAAGGCTAATAAAGGTGATGTTGGAGAACTGCTTGAAACTCCCAAAGGTACTACATGAGGATTTGGCAGACAACAGCAAAGACGAAATCCACATGGATGATGCTCCAAGTGGCACTTCTTTAGGAGAATGATGTGATAACAATTAAGGGAGTCCTTTAGAACATCAACTAACCTTCGTGTAATATCCAGGATTGTCCAGAAATTATATTCCCGAAACAACCCTCCTTCTGTTTGGGCTATGAAGGTGAAGCGGATAATTTGTTGGACCATGGGATGGTTTTTGTTGAAAACTTACAAAAAAAAAAAATCTATTCCTGATTTATTCTAGCCTTTGTTCTAAGAATGAGGTCATAGTCTGCAATAACCTAACTTTTATTAAATAAAATTATTTTAAGAATTTTTTATTTTGGAGGAATTATAGATGCACAGGATGTTGTGGAAAATGTATAGGGAGTCCACATACCCTTCCCCGGTTTCCATCTTGCGTAAATAACTATTCAACAATATCAAAACTTGGGAAACGACATTATTACAATACAGGGCTCATTCAGATTCACCAGATACCTGCGTTCATTTGTGTGTACCTCTGCCATTTTATCAGGTGTAGATTCTTAGCAGCGAAGATACAAGGCTATTCAATTACCACCAGGATCCCTTCAGCTACCCCTTTATAGCCACACCCACCTTCCCCCAGTGCCAACCCTGGAAACCACCAATAATTTTGTGATTTCAAGAATGTTATATACACGGAATATACAGTATGTAACCTTTAGCAATTGGCTCTTTTTCACTCCAAATAATTTCCCTGAGTCGCTAGCAGGTTGAATAGTTTTTCCGCAAAAGATAGGTCTAAGTCCTAACCCTTGGAACCTGTGGATGTGACCTTATGTGGAAATGGAGTCTTGGCAGATAGCATTAATTTAAGGATCTTGGGATGAAATTATGCTGGATATACATTGGGCCCTAAGTCCTATGACTGGTGTCCTTATAAGAGAAAAGGGAAGGAGATGTGAGACACAGAGACACACGGACGGGAAGGCCACGGGGAGGCAGAGCTAGAGATTGGCATGATGCAACCACAAGGCAAAGGATGCTAAGAGTCCCTGGCGGCCACCAGAAGCTGGGACACAGGCCTGGACAGGTTCTCCCTCAGAGCCTCGGGTAAGAACCAGCCCTGCCGACACCTTGTATTGCATTTCTGGCCTCCAGAGCTATGAGGATAAAATTCCTCTTTTTAAAGCCACTAAATTCATGATAATTGGTTACAGCCACCTTAGGAAACTGACGGAAACTCCATCCAAGTTGTCGCGAGGATCCCTTTCGTTGCTGAGTGGGGTCTGTGGCACGGATGGTAGAGCCGCTCGATTAATCGTTCATCTGGTTATTTCCAGTCTGGGGCGATTATGAAGAAAGCTGCTGTGAACATAAATAGATTTATTTTTTTTAAAATAAATTTTGCTTTCATTTTTCAAGATAAAGCCCCAGTCACATTTCTTCCCCTCCACTATTTACTCTGAGATGCGGGTCTCCCTTTTAAGTAGACTTACTATCAACAGCCTGCCCTGGTCCTAGCCATACTCACCTAACAAGGGCCTGCTGTCTTTAGCTCATCTGGCTCTCAGAATTGCAACCTGGTGGACCCAGATTTTTGGATGGGGGCACAAGCTAAACTGGCCAGAATTAATGCAAAGTGAAAGCCTGCTTTGAACGGGCAGAGTTTAGAAATTCAGCGTTAGGACTCTCGCCTAGGCCCTGTCTCCTTACATCTGGGGATTACTGCTCAGTCCAGCTGACACGGCATATGGAGGGCCACGTGAAAGACCTCCAGACCACACAGGGTACACTTGCCACTCGACACGCATGAGGAGTTTGGAAGAATGTTCCGGCAGCCTTGGGAAGGCAGGCTATTGAATAGAGCAACTTAAGCAGGTTGGCTGAGGTTATATTTCCCTTCTGTTCCTCAGCCAGGAGAGGCTGCAGGGCTCCATTCAGTTTCTGCCTTGCTCCTTGTCTTCTTCAAATATTTTTTTTTTTAGCACTTTCTCTGTGCCAGCGCTGGGGTCCAGCAGTAAATAAGGTAGACACACTCTTCACTCCCAAAGCTCATGTTGTAGTGGGAGAGAAGCACTAAAATGAACAAACAAAACCCCCCAAAAAATTAAAAAAAAAAAAAAACAGGCACATAACTAGAACCAGCTATATAATTTACGGGGCCCTTTATTTAAACACTGCCGAGAATTTCATAATGGAGACGGGAGAGCAGTAGACCGTACGTGGGACTCCGAGACTGCACCTGCAGCAGGCCTTGAGCATAATTACCGTGTGCAAGCTATGTGGGACGTCACAGCTGGGGACGGGCGGGCGAGTGGGTTCTTGGCAGGTCAGGGATGTTGCTAAACATACCGTCATGCACAGGACAGACTCACAACAAAGATTTATCTGACCCCAAATTTCAGTTGTGTCAAGGTTGAGAAATCCTGCTTCAGTCAATGACAGTTCTAATATGTGCCAGAAAAACCCCCCAAAACTCAGAGGGTTTTATTGACAACATACAGCCGGGGTACCTGCCTTAGTCTGGGGAAGGCTTCTTGGAGGAAAGACCCTTTAAATTGAGACACAAAGAATGGGTATGAATTAGCCAAGCCCGAGGGGAGAGGGGATGGCAGCGATTGAGATCTTTGGGGGGGGGGGGTGTCAATTCTTAACATCCTTTTCATCCCTACGGAGGTTCAAAACCAAGCAAGAAAGAGACACAGGGTTTAGGTAGACAAAGGTGACACTTCCACCTTTACACTCGAAAAGCTCCTTGGGGACTGTGCTTTGGTAGGACCACACTTGCTAATCTGCTGTTCCGGCCATGCACTTATTGTACCAGCCGGCAGCCTCCCCCCGAGGGACAGAGCTGCTTGGTGGTCACCAGAGTATACCCCCCCACCAGTCTCAAAAAGAGGAGACAGGAAGGGGCTAAGGCGTATATGCCCAGTAGTCCCCCTCTGCCGGCCCCCTGCCACTCACCAGCTGGCGCGAGAGGGTAAGTGAAGGTCAAGGGAAGTACAATAACCTGGAGACGTCTGAAAAGCCCTGTTGCCGGGGCAGCATTCAAGCCCAATGAAGCCAGAATTTAAGGGGTCAGGCACTTTTTTTTAAAGCTCCCCCTCCCAGCGTTGTCAGAAAAACCACACGATGCCCAGTTAACTTTCAGATAAGCAGCACATACATTTTTTTAAAGGTTTTTTTAATTTACTTGACAGAGAGAGAGAGAGCATATAAGCAGGGGGAGCAGCAGAGGGAGAAGGACAAGCAGGCTCCCAACGTGGGGCTCGATCGCAGGACCCTGGGATTATGACCTGAGCTGAAGGCAGACACTTAACCGACTGAGACACCCATGCACCCTAACACATACATTTTTTTAGTTCAAGTATATCCCAAAGATCCCACTGGACAGACTTAGACTATAAATGCATGTGTTGTTCATCTGAAATGCAAATTTAACTAGGCATCTCGTATTTTTATTTGCTAAATCTGGCAACCCTGTGATCCCAGATGATTTCCACCTGCAGTCAAGTTTAAGCCCCACTAAACCAAGGAAGCAGGAAGCATGGGAAATTGTTGTCCTACATTTTCCTGCCTTTGGTTCCCTTGACCCATTAAACATAACTATCAAGCCTGTGGACAACCAGGGTTGGGCTCTCCCCATGGGGGGATAGCAGCCTCTCTGACCAGTCCTGCCTTCTTGAACTCCAATATCAGCTAGTGCTCCTTGAAGATCCTCCTGGCTCGGCAGGGGGCTGGGAAAAGTATCGTCTTTAAAACCACACAAAGCTTACTCAGTACTCCTCACCAAAAATGAATTCCCTATTTATTTTTCTATCTCAAATTATGTTCAGCCTTGTTATCCAATGTGGCTCATTGAGGGTTCAGTAATGAGGTTATATATACTCCCAGCATGAAAGCCGATACTATGTTCCCCCGCATTTGAAGATAAAGTCTTTATTATATTCCCTGGAATGAACGAATGTCCAAAGATTCCTTGTAACTGGAAGTGCAAATAAATCGAAATTCAAAGGAATTAAAGGCTGAGCTCCAATCCACTTGCCTTCTAAGTTGTAAGACCAAAGCAGTTAAGCTCCAAATTCATTTTCCCTACTTTCTTACTCGGTTCAGTCTCAGCCGCAAGGGGTCTCATTACTATGGCAGGTAGAGCTGGGGGTCCTTCAGGAGCTGCGGTCTGGGCTGTTTCTTCCTGAACAGGTGTAGTTCCCGAAGGATCTCACAGGTTGAATTAGTCTCCTGGGGCCCTTGCTTCAGGGTCCAAAAGAGGGAAAGTGAAACCAGCATATGGCAGCACCAGCCCCATGCCCACAACATTTTCTGAGGAAACCAATTCCCACTCTGAGCAGCTCTTCAAGCAGAATGATTGTGCTACAACTCACCTCCTGGCATCACCCAGGCCCTCGTTATTATTGCTAATGACAAGAACAGAAAACACCAGCTTCTTTAGGATGCAATGCAGCCAGGCTGAATTTCCACATGCCCACAGCTAGTAAATGTAAATCCAGTTGGAAAGAGAATCAGAAAGCTTGTTCTGTAAAGGACAAGAAAGTGAATATTTTTGGCTTTGCAAGGCATATGGTCTCCCTTGCAACTACTCAGCTTGGCCATTGCAGCATGAAAGCACCAACAGACAGTATTCAGCCAAAGGGTATGAGTGTGTTGCAATAAAACTTTATTTATAAAACCAGGATGGGCTGTAATCCGCCAATCCTTTAACTGGGAGGAATCACCCACCAAAAAGTTACTCTTGGCACTAGCCATTTACCATATCTGGGGGCCAAATCCATTAACTCATGTGACTCCTTCCTCTGAGAGTAACCATTAAATGTTTCTTTTTTGCCAAGTTTTAAGACATGAGGATCTTATTTGAGGTCTTTTCCTTCCTACTTAGGATAATCATTTACAGCAAATAATGATCTAGCTATTGGACCTGTGCAGGTCTAAGTGCCTTATACTTATTTACTTAATGATTTTCATGAGAACTTATTAAGTAGATTCTGTTATTATTCCAGTTTTGCTGGGAAGGAAACTACAGTACAGAGCAGTTAGATAACTGGGTCCAAGTCTACACAACTGGGAGGTAGAGGTAAAGATAGGACCATGCAGTCTGAGCTGGCCTAAAGCCTCTTTATGTTTGTTCCCCCTTTGAACCTTGTGTTTCCAGAGCCTTTATGGGAAGCTGGCTGGGGCTCTTGGTGAGAACCTATGTCAAGGTCTGGCTTTTCATCTGCAGGAGGATATTCCGGCCTCCCTTTTTTTTTTTGCAGGAGTGGGCTACACTCTGCTCACAGGGGTTTTTAATTTTGTGGGGGTGCCCTGGTGCCTTTGGCAGTTTACAGCCGCCCATGAATCCCTCCTTAGAATATCCAGCTGGCTTCCTTCATAAGCCTCTGTGTGGTTTCCAGTGAAACACAGTTAAATTTTTATAGAAACAAATTTGCGAGGTGGAATATTTGTGCTTCTTGTGTTTTTGTGTGTGTTTTTTTTTAAAGATTTTATTTATTTATCTGAGAGAGAATGGGAGACAGAAAGCATGAGAGGGGGAGGATCAGAGGGAGAAGCAGACTCCCCGCCGAGCAGGGAGCCCGATGTGGGACTCGATCCCGGGACTCCAGGATCATGACCTGAGCCAAAGGCAGTCGCTTAACCAACTGAGCCACCCAGGCGCCCTGTTTTTGTGTTATTGATGCATTGAATAACAATCCAATGGCAAGGTCAACCACCCTAACTCTGAGCAGAAGCAGTATTTTGAAATACCTGTGACAACTCTAACGCATTATAAAAATATCCATGATTTCTACTGGTCACCAAGTCATAGGTACTGTTAATCTGCTGGTACGGAAATGTAGCATGTTGATTAAAGGTTGGTGAGAATAAAGATTTTTTTTCTGATCCAAGTTCAGAGACACTCTAGGTGCTTCCAGAAGTCTGTGGACCTCATTTAAGAACACATGCACTCAGTTTGCATTTCTCCTGCTGGTCTCATCCTATAGGAAAGACTCATTTAGAGTTTTAATGGTTTAACTCAGGGGTTGGCAAACATTTTTGGTAAAGTACCAGACAGTAAGTATTTTTGGTTTGGCACCATACAGCCATTGTCCCAACTACGCCCCTCCACAGCTGTAACATGAGAGCGGCCAGAAACAGGATGTAAATGAATGCGTGTAGCTGGGTTTAAATAAAACTTTATCAATGGATCCTGGAATTTGACTTCATATAATTTGTATGTGACATGATATATTATTTTCCTTTTGATTTTTATTTTCAACCATTAAAAAAAATGTAAAAACCATTCTGAGTGGCAGGCCAGACAAGAACTGGATTTGGCCTGTGGGTCGAGGTTGGCCAGCCCCTTGTTTAACTTGTATCTCAAGGCTGGTCCATTTCCTTTCTGCCACAAGGAAGGCAAGCACCGTGTGCTAGACCTGTGGGTTGGCTTTCTTTGCTTTCCTTCTGCTTTCTGGCCCTGCCCCCCCCTTTTTTTTTCTTCCATATTCTTCTGCTGGGGTCTCTTCATTCTTTGTGGGATTTCTCAGAGTGAGACTTAAGAAGTTAATTCTAGGTCTGCCAAGAGCATCCACAGTTAAACGAGTCTTATCCCCTTTTCCTCCTTGACTTGGGCTGTCTTCCCTGGGAGACATTCTCCTTTCAGACCAACTTCTGAACTAGCCTGGGCTTGGTCTTATGCTTCCTCTTTAATTTGTCTCATCTTTGCTGAAGTCATCTTTTTTTTAAAAGATTTATTTATTTATTTGGAGGGGGAGGGGCAGAGGGACAGGGAGAGAGAGAACCTCCAGCAGACTCCCCACTGAGCAAGGAACCCAATGCAAGGCTCAATCCCACAACCCTGAGATCACGACCTGAGCCGAAATCAAGAGTCGGACACCCAACTGACTGAGCCACCCAGGTGACTGAATAACATTTTCAAGCCTATTTTTCCTTTAGACACAGGCAAGTCCTGTGTCATCACCTGAATCCCTGTTACCTTGAAACTCACCCAATAATAATTTTGATTGTTTTACTATGATGTTTTCCTCTTGAATCTGAACCACTTGGTCTAGCTGTTCCTACCTTCAAGGGGTGATTCCCTTATCATTCTTAATTTGGAGTTTGTCTCAGCAGCTTTAAAGGTTTCCAATATCTTAGCTCCATATCTGATGGCTGCTCCAGGCTGTCCAGATCTGCCCTTTCTACCCCTGGTAGGCTTCTTTGATTCCTAGTAGCAATGAGGGCTTTTCCTCTCTTCAAATACCCTTGTAGAATACAGTAGACCTGATTGTAGTCCCTTTCCCTTTAAGATTTTGGCCTTTCATGGGATGCCTGGGTGGCTCAGTCAGTTATGCATCTGACTCTTGATTTCAGCTCAGGTCATGGTCTCAGGGTCGTGTGACTGAGCCTCGTGTTGGGCTCCACACTTAGTGTGGAGCCTGCTTAGGATTCTCTCTCTCCTTCTCCTTCTGCCCCCTCCCCCCAACTCATTCTCTCTCTAAAAAAAAAAAAAAATTGGCCTTTCATTTCCCATTTCCTTCTTCATTTTGGTCTGGCTGTCTTCTTAGATGTTGACATTTATCTCTAGGGAAATATCTTATTTCATCCTTAGCTTAATGAGCTATACCCCCTGCTTTTATTAACTTTTTTTTGATGGAACCCTTCAATCACAAAAGGGGACAGAATAGTAAAATGAAGCCCCATGTACCCCTCACCCAGCATCAGTCAGCTCACAAACGACCCTTTTAGGTGTGACCCCACCCACTTTCTCTTGCTTTTCATAGCTTGAAGGAAACCCCAAACATGGTTACTTCTATTGGTTTTCTACTGCTGTGTAACAAATCACCACAGACTTGGCAGCTTCAAACAACACACACTTATGATCTCCTAGTTTCCACGGGTCAGGAATCTGGGTCTGGGTTAGCTCACTGTTCTGGTCAGAATCTCACCAGGCTGAAGTCAAGACCTTGGTCAGGTTGCAATTCTCATGTGGGGCTTGAAGTGCTCTTTGAAGGTCACCGGTTCTTGGCAAAATTCATTTCCTTGAAGCTGTGGGACTGAGGTCCCTGCTTTCTTTCTGCTGGGCGTTCCCAGCCATGTGGCTCCCACAGACAGTTCGCGACATGGCTATTGGCTTTATTCCAGGCCAGCAGGAGCACCTTTCTCTAACTTACTCTGTCTCTGACCTCCGGATAGCAGTTAAAGAGCTCATCTGATTAGGTCAGGCCCAACCAAGGAAACCTCCCTTTTGGTGATGACTTCAACTGGTTAGGAACCATGCTTACAATGGCAACAATCTCTTTTGCCTGTAAGGTGATATACGGTGGGAGTGGTAATCCTCATATCACAGATCTCACCCATACTCAAGGGCATGAGAGATTGGAGATCATCTTCGAATTCTGCCTACCACATCATTTTATCCGTATTTTTAAAAATAAGGACTTAAAAAAAGCAATAACCACAATACCATCATTGTATCTTAAAAATAATAATTCTAATTATGGTTGGACATTAAAATCATTGGATATCCAATAAGTATTCGAATTTCCAATTGTCTCATAAACATTAGCATTAAAAAAAGTTGAATGAAGATTTAAATAATGTTCACATATTCCAATTGGTTAATATATGTCTTTCATATCTTTTAATCTATAGACTTCTTGCTCTACATTTTCTTTCCCCCGGGCAGTGTGTCCTGTAGAGTTTCCCACAGTCTGGATTTTGCTGATTGCAGCCCCATGGTATAGTTTAAAATGTTCCTCTATCCTCTGTGTTCCCTGTAAATTGGTTGTTAGATTTAGTGGCTGAATCAGATTTAGGACTAATTTTGGGGGGCAAATCATCTTCCTAGGTGGCCTCCAGCAGGAGGCCGGGAATGTCAGGGTGCCTCTCTGTCTATGATGTTAGCTGCCCTTCATGGCCCAGGAGGATATGTCCGTCGGGAGTTGCAAAATGGTGAGTGACCCATATTGGTTTTCATTTTTCCACTATTTCTGCTCTGATGGTAGGAACGAAACTCAGAGGTTTCAAACCATCTCCATTCCTCCTCAATTCCCTGATCAGATTTGACTTTGGGAAGCAGAGTCCCTCAAAAATAGTAATAAAATTTGGGGCGGCCAATGAACCAGAACCAACGTGGGCCTGGCAGCTATGATTTAAAGCCAGACTCTCTGTAACGTGGTTGAGAATTCTAGCCTGCAGACAGGGCTGCAAGCCACAACCATTGTCATCAAAACTCTTCCTCTTAGAGGTGAAGCTTTACTGGAACCAAAAGATGATCACTTACAATCTTATCACAACCTGGACCCAGATCTGATCAGCACCAATAATCAATCATGTATCCTCCATAATCAAATTTCAAGGAATATCCTAGCCAGTGGTGGATTCATCATGAAGCTAATAAAGCTTAAGTTTTGGACCCCTCTTCAAGGCCCTGGATGGGATCCTACTAATTTCACATTTAGAATTTTGTAATCCTTTTCTTCACGAGGATCCCCAAATTATAGGAGCATTAGGCTCCTCACCCCTGGATCCACCCTGTTTCTACCTTTCAACTCACTCCCTCTAGTGCCTCAATTCCAGCCATGCCTTGACCCTGGGGCCCCACAAATCCATGATCCTACAACCTTCTCACTGCACCCTGACCCATCATTTCACTTCTCTCTAACCTGTTTTAGATTCCATTGCCCATCACCATGATCACTTTCTAGCATACTCCACACCCTTGCCCCTCCTGCTGTGTTATATGTGCTGTTGGCAAAATCCCAGAGCTAACTCAATCCAGACTCTGGTCTACTCCTGCACATGCGCAGCTCAGCATGGCAGGAGAAAACACCGCCATGCTGACTGGCGTTGTTGTTCAGCCAAGTGGTCCGGCCGCCCACTGGGGAAAGTCTGCTTGAGAACTGAGTGGAAGAGCAAAGCAGACACGAGAGATCATCTTCTCGACCACTTTCCCAATTGCTCTGAGGACTGACTCTCGCTGGGCATTTAACTGGGGCAAGCAGGGATGGGATGCCCTGACTGGCCAGGTCTGGTCACCTATGCTGCCCTGGAACTGGGCTGGGGTAGGTAAGCTCCATCTAATTCCATGGACTGCAAGTGGGGGAGAGGTGGCTCTTGCTAATGCAGGTTTTATTATTATTCAGGAGTGGGGAGGCCAGGAGATCAGGAGATGACTGCCGTTGATGAGATGGTTTTATACCCACAGCACCCAAACAGAGGGGGCATGCCAGGGGGAGCCTCATGGGGAAGCACTGGGGTTGGGCAGGGTGAGGGGGGGGGAACGTGGACAGGTGGCTTCCTTGTGGTTTCTGTGAGAAGGAATGGGGAGACAGGGTAAGCAGCCTTAGGATTGGCTAGTTTGAATCATTTCAGTGGGCTCTGGGGATGGGCACAGTCCCTCGTTGCTTGGTCCCTGGCCCTGGGGTTTAGGGCAGGTGGATAGCGGCATGGAGGATGAGAGCAGACAGAGGAGAAGGTTGGGGGTGTGCATGGCTCTGGATGGCTTGGTCTACATAGGAAAAGTGGGCTCCAGGCCAGAGTTGTTTGCTGTCTCTAGGAATTGGTGAACTTCGGGAGGGGCAGCCCCTCCGCCGCCAGCTAGGCCCTATTAGGTGAAAGCATAAAAAATACATAATGAAGAGACATAACCAATAGAGTTCTCCAAATAAAAATCCAGTTTCTGTGGGCAGATGCTGGGCAGGCAGAAACAAAAGAGACACGCTACAGAAACGCAGTTCCAGCCGCTTCTGGCCCCAAATTAGAGCCCCGCTTTCCTTGTCAATTTCTATCCTCGCGCTCCCAGAAGGGCTGCCTTTCCCCGCTGTCGGGGCTCGCTGTGCCCATGGGCCTCCCGGTGAGCCCTCCTTGGGTCTGACAAAGCGGGGCAGGTCTTCTCCAGGCTTCTCCGCCCCAGGTCACAGGGCCCGCCGGGGGCACCTGCCGCAGCTCTCCATGTGGGACCACGGCGGGGAAAAGCTGATGGCTGGCAGCGGCTGCCATTCTCACCTCCCCTGGCACCAGACCCTCTTGCTTTATTGAAAACCGTCCAGAAACTGGGCCTGCCGTCGCCGGGAGCGAGGGGTGATCTGAGCAATTTAAGATGTTTGTCTTCAGGCGTTAATGGGCATGTTAGTCCCCTGAGAGACGCACGCTGGGGCCGCTGCCACTTGGACGGTTTCTGCTGAGAAAAGACTGTCAGGTTTTGAGACACGTTGTGTGTTCAGGGGCCCTGCCCCCTTTGTTCTGCCTCCTTCCTTACAGAGATCCCTCCCCAGGGAGCTGGGCGTTCATCAGAAGCTGCAGATCGGAAAACGCGTCTTTTGTGACGTTGTGGTTGTCACGTCTGGATGGGGAGCTGATCAGTCAGGGCCCTGAGCCTGGGAGAGAGGGCTCGGGTGCCACCCTCCTCCAGCAGGAGGCTTTTGTGCTCAGCCTTCATCCTTCTCTTGGCTTTAGCAGCCCATTTTGTTCCTCAGCGGACGCCAGCAGGAGTGTCTACACACCTACTTTGAACTGTTTTCTCTGCCGCTTTGCTGGACTGATGTTCAGGTTTTTGTGAGGGATTGGTTTGGGATCATCCTGAGCTTTCTGGACCCAAAGAAGCTTGGTTTGCTACACGGATCTCCCAAACCTGCCCCTCCTACAGCAGTCCCAGCTTTGAAAGTGACAGCACCATCCTTCCGGGCGCTGAGGCCATAAACCTGGGAATCATCCTTGCCCCCTGTCTCTCGCTTTTTCCCACATCCCATCTGTCATCAGACCCTGTTGGCTCTCCCTTCAAAATACTGCCAGAACCTGCCCATTTCTCCCTGCCTCCACTGGCCGGGGCACGATCACCTCTAGCCTCCCTGCTATCCCCACTGTCCCCTCGCCCACCTCAATCACAGCAGCCAGAGGGAATCTGTGAGCACCTGTCACACCTGTGCTCTAAAGCAGGTCCAAAGAGACTCTGGCTCCCAGCTCACTCAGAGCAAAACCCAAATTGCCCAGAGGACTGCCATCTGCTCTCCTCACGTCTCCTGCTCACTCAGCTCCCGTCACACCGCCTCACTGCTGTGCCTCAACACACCAGATGTGTGCCTCAGGGCCTTTGCACAGGCTATTCCTGCTTCGCCCACATGTCGCTTTTCAGGGAGGTCCTCCCTAATTAGCTAATTTAAATAATTTAAAATTAAAAACGCAGTTTCAAATTGTACCTCCTCTTGGCCTTTCCTGCTTTGTTTTTCTCCATGGCGTGTCACTCTCTGTGGTACCATATGCTTCCCTTGTTTATTTGTTTACCATCTGTCTCTAGAGCATCAGCTCTGCCAAGGCGGGGACTTGTGTCTGTTTTGTTCCCTACTGTATCCCAGTGCCTAGAACACAGTTGGTGCTCAATAAATATTTGTCAAATGATTGATCCGATCACCCTGGCAACCACCTTACGGTCTGAATAAGGGTTTAGAAGAGTTGATGACCCTTTAAAAAAAAAATCTGCCTGATCTGTCTGAGTTTTGAGGATGCAGAAGGGTTCCCCTTCTGTCCACAGCTCCCAGAGGCGGTTCACTAGCCAATCTGGTGGCCGAGGGAATGAGTAATCTATTACTCTTGCCTGTGAGTGAAAAGTTCCATTGATGATGTGTCTACACATTCTTTGAAAATGTCAGTGGGGATGAATCACGGGCTGAAGGATTATACCATGGGGCTGGCCAGTGAGCTGGCTTGATGACTAAATCTCCCCCATGTGATGTCACCAGCCTCACAGTCCCACTCCCCACCAAAAGGGAAAAGTAATTCCATGGAGATGCCTGACCCAGCTCTGGTGTGGCAGGTGCCAAACCCGGGCAGCCTGGCTTAAGTCAAAGGCGTGACCTTCGGGGACACTTCTAACTATCCGGCAAGTCACTCCACTTCTCTGACTTGCCTTGTGTGTAAAGTGGGCATAATGTTCATTCATGAAACCAATATGTATTGAACACGAAGTAGGAGCTGGAGAGGGTGAGTGAGCCAGCCAGGTAGGCACCTGTTTCTTCAGAGCTCACAGCTGGTGAGACAAATAGGTGACAAACAGGGAAGGAAAGCAAGACCATAATTGCCCTATTGAGAATGTCATGAAGTGACTAGAACAGGACAGTGGCATAGAGAGCTGGGGGCGAGCTGGGTTGGGGGACCGGTGTTAGTGGGGCCTTCAGGAGGAGATGGCACCAGGCAGACACCTGTAGGCAGGGACCGAGCAGTGCAAAAATCTGGGTGGAGGAACCAGTAAGGGCACCAGCTCTGGGGTGGGAAGAAGCTCCCTACATTGGCGGGCAGAGGCCAGCATGCTGCTGTAAGGAGAGAAGAGAAGAGAGGGCAGGGTAAGGTCAGGGTCAGAGGATGTAGGGACTGGGGAGCCTGTGAGAAAGTTGTGTCTTGTGAACCTACCCAGGAAATGTCACAATATATCAAGAGCGCAAGGACAAGAAAGATGAGTCCTTCCTTCCGAAGTGCCTTTGCTGGAGGGGTCCAGATCCCTGCTGGAGTGGGGAGGACCCCCTGGTGGGCTTTCCCCTGGGCTTCCTCAAGCCTGCAGACATTCCCTGGAGAATACCACTGTCCAGAGCTGTGCCAGACCAGGAAACCAAAAAGGGATCCTGAGTAGATGCGGGGTGGCCGGCTGAGTCTGGGGCAGCTTCCACCCTGGGCCACATTGAGCCCTTAATGACCATTGAACAACAGTGGCATGGGGGTGTGGGTTCGGGATAAGCTACTTCAACACTGCGGGGCCACGTTTCTTGGGGCTGGCCATCCAGAACATCACCTCTTCCGCCTTGCTGATTTTCTGCTCTGAACCAGAGGATCAGCCAGAGAGCTGCCGTTTCAGCACCAGGAGGGGGCGCTAGATCACTTTAAAAAGTGTCATGATTTTTTTTTTTTTTTTTTTTGGTAACATTCTTTAAATCAACTTTTAAAAATTAAAAATATACTTTAGCCTCATTTTTATTTATTTTTAAAAAAGATTTCATTTATTTATTTGTCAGAGAGATTGAGAGAGAGTGAGAGCACAAGCAGGGGGAGCGGGAGGCAGAGGGAGAAGCAGGCTCCCCACTGAGCAGGGAGCCTGAGGTGTGACTGGATCCCAGGACCCTGGGATCATGACCTGAGCCAAAGGCAGACGCTGCACCGACTGAGCCACCAAGGCACCCGCTTTTTTTTTTTTTTTAAGCTAAGTATGTAGTCACTTTATCAGGTATGTATGTATTTATCGTTTCCCCAACAAATGTAATGAGACTCTATTAAATGTTGTGGCTTCAAGGACTAAGCTTCAGATATACTTACACTTTCCAAATTGAACTCTTTAAAAAGAGATGCTTGCAGTGTTTAAAGAAAAAAACAATACAAAAAGAGTAAAAAGCAAGTACCTATCCCCCCAAATTCTGAGGCTCCCCCAGACTCTGGCCCTAGATCAGCCATGGTTATCAGCATCTTGTGTCTCCTTCCTGAGATGGCCTGTGTGTGTAAAAGTATGGACGTACAAACCTCCTTCTCTTAACTACACATGTGTGCATATCTACACACCATTCTACACCTTGCTTGTTTCACTTAGCAATGTACTTTTGAGATTGTTCCAGATCAACACATGTACCTAAACCGAATTCATTTTAACAGTTCAATTACTATTCCACTGTATGCATGTACCATAACTGCATTAACTAGTCTCTTTAAAAAAAAGTTTTTATTTATTTGACAGAGAGAGAGAGAGCCCAAGCAGGGGGAGGGGGAGGGGCGGAGGAAGAGGGAGAAGCAGACTCCCCGCTGATCAGGGAGCCCGATTTGGGACTCGATCCCAGGACCCTGAGATCATGACCTGAACCAAAGGCAGATGCTTAACCGACTGAGCCACCCAGATGCCTTTAACTAGTCTCTTTTGATGAAGGAGCCTTTATCCTTTCATAATCCCCTCTAGCAGTCCAGTGAAACCTATGGACATCTCAGAAAAAAAAAAAGTTTTATGTGCATAAAGAAAAATACACAGAAGTACAAGAGAAGCCGATTATAGTGTATAGAAGTTCTCTCCACTTCTGGGGAGTGGAGAGAACTTCTATACACTGTGGGAGTCCGGTTCCCAGCTGCAATAAACATCATGTACAAATACTTACTTATTTCTCTAGGACAACTCTCTAGATGTGGAATGGATGGGACACAGATCTCAATTTTCTACCACGAGAAAGCACTAGCTTTACATTAAAAAGGGGCATTATAACAATAATACTAGTCCTAAAGGGTGGTAGTGAGGGCAAATTAGACTAAAATATAAGGTTGCTTACATTCTATTGGGGTCAACAGGTGACGGACAGGTAGAAAACAAACGATAAATAATTTTAGCTATGAAGGAAATCAATCCTGGTGATGTGATAAGAGGGACTGGATGGGCAGGTGGGTGGTGGCTTCATACAAAAAGGAGGTCAGGGTAATCCTACAGAGTGGGTGCTCTCGGAGTTTGAGGACTGAAGACAGAAGTAGCCGGGCATGTGAGGATCTGGGAAAAGATTGTATTCCTCTTGTGCTTACATTATGCAAGTTTTGGGATTGATGTCTAATCTGAGGTCGAAACCCTAAAACTATTCTGAAGAGAGCCCACCGAGTGCCTCCATGTGACAGAGAACACATGCTATAGACAGCCTGAATGATTTCTCCCTGTGGATATGGAAGGGTCCAGAAGAACATGGGGAATAAAGGGAGACCATGGAGAGAACTCCTTCCAGAAGCATGGATATCTTAGGGTTCTTACCTTCTTTATGGAGTTCTATAAACCTGGATAATTATAAGCAAAGTCAGTGGGAAAAGCTCAGTCTTGACCTTGAGTCTTGAAGGCTGTAATTCTTGGAAAGACCTGTAGGTGGAGCTGAATGACAAGGAACAGACAAAACCTTGCAGCATCCAGACTGTTGCAGTCCGGATTGAGCCAATCACTCCCTACATCCAGTGCAAAAATACAGCATGTGAATGGCAGCTTCTGCTACACTAATATTTCTGAGAATGTATGCGCTCCACAGGAGGGAAATTAAAGGACATTTATGTAGCACCTGTTATGGGTCTAGTAACCTCAAGGTTATTTGTATGCAAGCATCTCCCTCTTCCTTCCCACTACTATATAAACCAGGGATCGTGCAGGGAATGTAGACGAGTGGATAAGGCATGGGAGCTGAGAAACACATGCCCTTTTGTAATGTTTTCATTTCTCCATTTTGGGTAGGCATCATAAACACAGAGAAAGATTTTTCTATTATAAGAAACCTTATAGGCTTCAGAGAAGCAAGAGATACTCTGGCTGGAGGTCGGGCAGGGACTGGTCTGCCTGCTGTTCATGGGGACTCTGAGCCAACGGACAGCACATGTCCCTCTAAAGGGGATGGCTGTGACTCAGCTGCACCTGAGTGTCAGCTTGGCTAGAATACAGGTCTGGTGCTTCCAGAGGTTCCAATTTTGTGGAGAAGCCAGAAATCTAGATTGTTATGTAAAAGCTCCAGGTTTTAAAATGTTAGCGACTCACAATACCCTGTGCAGTCCCAGTTCAAGGCTGCCACAGGCTAAATGCAGTCTCCATGCTACAAGTTTTCCACCTCTGGAAAGAGTTGCTATTGGTCCCTTGACTGGGGGAAGAAGGGAGCCCTAGTGAGTGTCACCAGGTGCCTGGGAGGAGACTTGATGTCTGTCACCTCACGTTCCTGTTTTATCCACTCTACGAAGTGGCCATTCTGAGAAAGCCGAAGAGCTCAAGCCACTGGCTGGGGTTGCTCAGTTTCATGAGAGACAAGGAGAGATGACCACACTGCCTCCTTCAGAAGCGAGGGACCAGGACAGCTGGAAATCACCCACTCAAAATTAGCCTGCCTCACTGCAGCACTATTCACAATCGCTGGAGGGTGGCAATAGCCCAGATGTCCATCAGCTGGTGAGCAGATAAACAAAATGAGGTCTAGCCACACGATGGAATGTTACTCAGCCCTAAAAAGAAATGACGTTCTGACACGTGTAGCAACATGGATGTGCCTCGGAAACATGATGTCAAGTGAAAGAAGCCAGACGCAAAAGGCCACATATGGTGTGAGTCCGTTTCTATGAAATGTCCTGGGTTGGCAAATCCATAGAGACAGAAAAACAGAGTAGTGGTTGCCAGGGGCTGGGGGTGATGCATGGGGATGGGGTTTCTGTTTGGGGTGATGAAAATGTTCTGGAACAGATGGCAGTAATGATGGCTGCTCAACATTGTGAATGTACTAAATGTCACCAGTGGTAAATCTTACATGATGTGTATTTTACCACGATAAAAAAAAAAGAGAAGCCCCTGGGGGTGGGGGAAATCAGTCTGTGGATCCTCTTCCCCTCTTGGATTGAGATAGCCTTTGTGCCTCTCAAGGTTTACTGGGCCCGCCAGTCACCTGCAGATTTCCTAAAATACAGTTTCTGATGCAATTTGTCTCAGCGGGGCTCCGAGAATCTGCATTTTTACAGGCTCCCAGGCGAGGCTGATGCTGCAGGTCCTGGGACCACACTTTGAGCACTGTGGGTATGTTAAGAAGGAGCAAAATAGTCACAGAGTTCTTAAGAAACGCGGCCAAGCCCTACACCTCATAAGTGGCCAAGCCAACACTTTAGACTCACTCAAGCCAACCTCAGGGGAGGTGGGGCAGCCACTAATTGGTGCTAAGGGGTTAGCTAATAGTTAAGTGTTACTTTGTGTTGGGCCAAGGGTTCAGAGCTAGAATTCTGAGGGGTGCTTGAGCTTGCGTGGGAAAAAAAAAAAAATCTTTATTTCACTAACCTCTAACTGAAATTAGCATTTTCTTCCGCCATGTCCATAGCAACGAACCTCTGTCGTATCAGCGGTCCCTTGGCCCATGATGGAGTTCAGGACACGTGAAGGAATTCAAGACATGCCACCTCCAAACGCGCGGCTTTGACATATTGATTATTTTGAGCTGAAGGCACTGGAAAAACAGCAGGTGCAAAAAAGGGCACTCTGACCTCCCTCCCTGCTTCTTTTTGAAAGCAGAGGATACACTCCCACGTGAAAGATGTCTCCTCCCTGCACCAGGAGGAACGCAACATTCTTATCGCCAGAGACAGGGAGCCTTGGCTGAGAAAAATCTGCACAAACTTCGTTAAAATAACTCATCTTCCTTTAGCCTTCCCATGTATTTTAGTCACTTTTCCATAATTGTTACTCTTTGTTCAACCTCATGTAGCACTGGGGCCTCGCCACTTCTTTGGGTCTTCACTTCTTATGAGGGCTCTGGCATCACATAAAACTTTCATTAAATCTTTTTAAAAAAAGATTTATTTATTTATTTGAGAGAGAGAGAATGTGAGTGGGGGTGAGGGGCAGAGGGAGAGAGAGGATCTCAAGCGGACTCCCCACTGAGCATGGAGCTCGACACGGGCCTCAATCTCACAAGCCTGAGATCATGATCTGAGCTGAAACCAAGAGTCAGACACTCAACCGACTGAGCCCCCCAGGTGCCCCTTAAATGAATTTTTGTGTTTTCTCTCTTGTTAATCTATCTTTTGTTACACAACCCAGCTGAGAACCTAGAGGGGTAGAAGAAAACAAGATTTTCCCCCCTCCTGCTCGGATCACAGATAAAATCCCAGATATTTTCCTAATTCTTTACACTTGCTGCAGGTATCTTGAAATACTGTTTACGGTCCACATTACCTCCAAATTACGCTTAATTCGAAACACAGCTATATCTTGTTAATGGGTGAATAAAGAAGCTCATTTATTGAACCACCTATTTGTTTCAAAATATATTTTGATAACTGTATTTCAGTATGATGGGTTTCTACTGCAATCCTATGCATTTTATTTTCTGAATTGAAAACCATTGTTCTGAGCGGGTGTCCTTGGCACAAAATGGTTAAGTGCCCATGTTTTAAGTGCTGCGCTTTACATGCCCTGCCTTATTTAACTTTCAAAACAGCTTTTTATTTAGTGTGTTAGTTTTTTAAGTAAGCTCCATGCACAACATGGTGCTTGAACTCATGACCCTGAGATTAAAAGCCAGATGCCCCCTGAAGAGCTTGCATTTATTTATTGTTTATTTATTTATTTATTTTTTTCAAAACAGCTTTTTGAAGCTGGTGCTGTTGTTAAGCACTTCCTTTTTGCACAGGAAGAAACTGAAGATCAGAATATTAACTTGGCCAAGAGCATCTATGTAGAAAGTTAGAGCCTGGATTTGAATGACTCGGAGCCTCTGCTCCCAACCATTATGCTCCATGCCTAGAAATGGTAACAGAAGTGTTGGTGCTAACGGCTGAGCCTACTTAGAAAGATTCTCCTTAAAGTTCCTGCGGCCTTTTAAGTTCAACGGAACACCGTCGGTTCCCCCATTCTTGCCGCCAAAGATGGAGCCCAGGCAGGGGAGGAATTCTGCACAGTCCCTGCCTTTTCCCGGCCACCCCTGGGCCGCTGCATCTGATTGGTGGATCCTCTGTCACGTGCCTGTGCCCCACTGCAAGGGAGGCTGGGAAAGTGAGTCCAAGGTAGGAGGCTGGCATCGCACCATGAAGGTGGGGGTTCCTCACAATTGGAAGAAAGTTCAGAAGACAAAACCAAAACAAAACCAAAACAAAATCAAGTTTACTACAAACCCTAATATAAATCTGGCTGCTCAGTGGGTGCCAGCTTTTGGCAGCTCACAGGCAGGAGGCTGTGGTTGGCAGATAATAGTAATTACAGCAATACTACTAAGCAATATTCTAAGCACTTTATGGGCAGTAACTTATTTTATCTGCACAACAACTCTGTGAGATAGTTAGTATCATTAGCATACCCATTTTACAGATGAGGAAACTAAGTCTGAGAAGGGGGGAAGTGGCTCCCTCTCAACCACTTTCAATGCCATTCATTTATCGCCTGTGCCTTGCTTGGGCTGCCATGATGACAGCCTTTGAGTGGTCGTGTACTCCACAACCCTGCCATCCTCCATCATCTGATACTCCTCCCGATTTCCAATGCAAGTTGTTGGTCTGGGCCCTGTAGTTTTACATTTGAGTTTCCAACTCCTGCCCGGTTCCCTGAGACCTTTGGGGTAGGAATGGGGGTCAGGTGTGCCTTGCAGATTTATTTTAGTGGTCCCTGACCAGAGCCTCCAGTATCAATCATTTTTTAAGAAGCCCCCAGAAGATTCTCATGTGAGCATGGCTGAGAACCTCTGGATAGCTTCAGAAGGAACCTCAGCCCAGCTCAGTGTGATGAGTCCTGATTACACACCGTCTACTTGCTGGATTGGCAGGCCCAAGGTCCATGCAGCAGTGAGGGAGGGGAGAGACAGGTTGCTCCCAGGGGGTTGAGGAGGGGAGGAGGAAGTGAGGAGAAGGCAGGCTGGAAGAGCACCCTAGACTTTTAAAAAATATTATTATTATTATTATTTTTAAAGATTTTATTATTTATTTATTTATTTTTTTAAAAGATTTTATTTATTTATTTAACAGAGAGAGACACAGTGAGAGAGGGAACACAAGCAGGGGGAGTGGGAGAGGGAGAAGCAGGCTTCCCGCCGAGCAGGGAGCCCGATGCGGGGCTCGATCCCAGGACCCTGGGATCATGACCTGAGCCGAAGGCAGATGCTTAACAACTGAGCCACCCAGGTGCCCCTTTATTATTTATTTGATAGAGAGAGAGAGAACATGAGAGGGGGGAGGGTCAGAAGGAGAAGCAGACTCCCTGCTCAGCAGGGAGCCAGATGCAGGGCTTGATCCCGGGACTCCAGGATCATGACCTGAGCCGAAGGCAGTCGCTTAACCAACTGAGCCACCCAGGCGCCCCTTTTTTAAAAAAATATTATTTATTTGAGAGAGAGAGAGAGCAAGAGAGAGCACAAGCAGGGGAGAAGCGGAGGGAGAGGGAAAAGCAGACTCCCCGCTGAGCAGGGAGCCTGATGTGGGGCTCGATCCCAGGACCCTGGGATCATGACCTGAGCCAAAGGCAGATGCTTAACCGACTGAGCCACCCAGGCGCCCAAGAGCATCCCAGATAAAGAGAACTCTGCGAAGCGGCAGCGAGAGGACCTGAAAGGTTTGGATATGAACTCTTATGCCATCGATGGCAGCTTGCCTGGGGCTGAGCCTCCTCTCCTCTGCACGCCCATGGCCTGGTTGCAGACCCCTACGTGCCTGGAGCTTCCAAGAGGGGAAGGAGAAGTGGAGAAGGAAGAGGATGGGCAGGGGAGCTGGAACCTGGCCATGGACGACTCAAGATGGTCCGAGGCCTCTTAGACTTTAGCTTGAGGGCTGAGATGTTTACTTTTTTTTTTTCAAGCTGAGTTTTTTTTTTTTTTTTTTTTTTTAAGCATATGGGCCTCAGAAGCTGGTAAAGGTGGTTGGAGTAGCAGCGGGGGTGACCAACTGTTCCGGTTTGTACAGGATACGGAACATCTGATTGGTGGATCCTCTGTCACGAACCAGGATAGCCCCAGGCAAACCGGGACAGTTGGTCACCCCAGCAGAAGCCGAGTGTCCTTGCACCTTCATCCCTCCAGGTCCCGCCAGTGTGGGTGCAGACCAGTGTCTCTCGAACCTCACCATGTACATCAATCATCTGGACTCTGGCTGAAATGCAGACAGATTCCACATCTAGGGCAGGGCCTGGGAATCTGCATTTCTAACAGGCTTCCAGGGGCATGGGTGCCATTGGTCCTTGCACTGCTGTTTGAGTAGCAAGGGCCTAGAGCATATTTAGACTCATTGCAAACCAGCTACTTTTGACCACAACTAGGGGAGAGAGAGGGGCTTTGCTCCTTCAAAAAGCACAATCGCATTTCCACTGGATTGTCCAGGCCCCAGATTTGCTTTGCAGATCAGCTGCTGAATATATTTTGGTTTGAAATCCACGCACACCACTCACAGACAACACCCATCACAGGCACCGTTGACTTGGTTTTCTTTCTAACTGGATGCAGTGGGGTTGCATCTGGCATCCTCCTCTCCTCCTTTCTCCTCCTTGTAGCTCACTTACTTTTCACCCCACAGTAGCCTGTGTCCATGTGCAAATGAAAACAATCCCAGGGAAGATGAGAACACTTGCTGAGCCGCCTGTTGGAGAGAGACTGAAATAAAGATTTTTCCCCCTCTCCCTCTCTTAAGCAGTAGAGGCAGGTTTGTTGACATTATTGGAGGGGACAACAATGACATTTGAGTTCTAGGAATGTTGTTTTGAAGAGCAGGAGTCTCGGCCCCCCACATCCCATCGCCCCTGTTTCCTTTCACTACTGCTTACATAGGCTGGCTCTAGGCCAGTTCAGCATGGTGGAACTGGGTGGGCTGTGACCTTGGCAAGTTTCTTATCTTACCTGTAATGTGGGGATAGCGGCTGGGCCTACTGAGCTGCGCATCCCCTGTTTGTTCCCCAGACCCATTCTCTGCCCCCGGGGGAGAGAGACTGCCTCACTCGGGCATCCTGTCCTCTGGATGCTTAGGGAGACACCGGCAGAAGATGGGTGTTGGGGAGATTTCTTACCTGTTTCCTCCCTGCTCTGGCCTGAGCTGTGTGTTTCTGTCTGACCACAGCTCCTGCCGGGCAGATCCCTCTATAGCTGCAGGCCTGAGGATGTGTTCCAGTTGCCAGTGTTTTTTCCTCTCACACTTCACTACTACCTGCTCTGTGATACTTAATAGGGTTCCTTAAGCATCTCTCCTTTGCAGTGAGTGCAATGTTAAACTCCATCCATAGAGGGCGCTAGAGGGACACAGCTGGCTCCGTTTGTTTTCTTCCTTTGCCCACTTTCAGCCCAGGAGGTGGAGCATGTTCCCAGGCCTGGCCAATCAGAGCACCGACTCCCGGTGGCCTCCCTGATGGACTCAGGGGTGGGCACAGGGTCTAAGCTACTCCACAGTCTGAGCGAATCTCAGAACTTCTGGCAGGAGCTACCCAAGAGGTGCCTTGCTCCTTCTCGCTGGACTTGAATTTGAGGAGATGAGAGGCAGGGCAGCTTCAGCCATGTTGTCACCATGTGGGGAGAGTCTTGAGCTGCCAGGTGGAACAGGAGAGTGAAGCCGACCAGGTGGAGACTGTAAGCTGGAGAGAAACTGACTCCTCCTGACATTGAGCTGCACCTGAGCCTGGCAGGGCCTTGGACTTTTCAGTTATGTGAACCTATGAATGTCCTTTCTCCACGCTTCTTCCTCCACCAACACATTCCCCCCCACCCCCCACTTAAGCCAGTTTGAGTTGGGTTTTCTGCTATTTAGAAATATAATAATCCTCCCTGATATAATATCCATTTAATTTTTACAAAATGGCTTTAGGAAAAAGTTATGATTAACTATCTCCTCCTTGCCAAGCACTTGATTGCATTATGTCATGGGATCCTTTCCCCATCCCCACACAGCCTTGGAGGAAGCTGTTATTATTATCCCCTTCCAGATGAAGAAAACAATGCTCTGGGGCGCCTGGGTGGCTCAGTTGGTTAAGCGTCTGACTTCCACTCAGGTCATGGTGTTGGGGTCCTGGAATCAAGCCCTGTGGCGGGCTCCACGCTCAGCAGGGAGTCTGCTTCTCCCTCTGTCCCTCCCCCCTGCTTGTGCATGCACACACCCTCACTCTCTCTCTCTCAAATAAATAAATACAATCTTAAAGAAAACAATGCTCAGAGAAGTAGATAACTAGCTCAAGGCTACCCAGCTAGTCAGCGGCAGAAGCAGGATAAGCCCTTAATGCTACCTCCCAGCAGAGGGAAGCCAGTTGTCCACCTTCTCAAGCGGCCAGAGCCTCGCATCGCAACAGAGGGAGGACTCACTGGCCACAGGGGAAGGCAGGGGCGAAATCTGGATCCGGGAGTAATTGTACAACAATGCAGTTCCCCCACATTCATTACCTAACTGCTAATGAAAAGATCTCCAAATCGTGGTGCTGCCAAATCTGTTGGAACGAAGTGCGAACATGCATTTGTAATTAGCAGCCGCCGTGCAGGCAAATGAGAAATGTGTGAAAATCCCTTGAAATGTTATAAAAAAGCAGGCTAACGCATACCCTTGTTATCTTGTGTATGCTATTAATTTACCAGACTCTTTTCATTGTTGCTAGTTGAGATCTGGGGAGTAATGAACAATAATAGGAATAGCTACTATTTATTGAACACTTACCATGGGCTAGATTCTGTTCTTGGTGCTTTATATTCTTTGTTTCATTCAATCTTCTTGTCACTCCAGTATGGTGGGTATTATTATTCCTTTTTTACAGAGGACGAATGAGAGGGTTAGTAACTTACCCAGGGATACACAGCAAGGTTGTAGCTTGTCAGGGAATTGAACTTCTTAGCTCCACAGCCCAAGCTCTTTCTTTCTGTTCTGGGACTTGCAACACCTTTTGTTACTCCAAGTTGTCCCACTCATATATTAGCATATGCCTATTTGGGGTGGTTTAATTAAGAAAATTGTGTGGATTGACTCTTCTGAAGGCAAGTGGGCCTAAGTGTGGCTACAGTGCTAAATTCAGCTTTAAAGATTTATTTATTTTTATTTTAGAGAGAGAAAGAGGGAGCATGGGGGAAGGGGCAGAGGGAGAGGGAGAGAGAGAATCCTCAAGCAGACTCTCTGCTGAGCATGGAGCCCGATGTGGGGCTTGATCCCAGGACCCCGAGACCATGACCTGAGCCAAAATCAAGAGTCAGACGCTCAACTGACTGAGCCACCCAGGCGCCCCCGTAAGGTCAGCTTTAAGACACTCTCTTATTAAGGCTGTCTTGATGGATGCTAAAGTTCACAGGACCCTTCCCGGACTTCTAATTCAGACTCAGGTATCTACCATGCACTGAAAATGACAGAAACCCAATCTATTGAATCATATTAATTAAAAGTCCAAGGGAAGAGATGGCTTCAGGTACTGCTGGTTATAGAGACGTAACACTGACTAGAACCTCGTTTCATTCTCTCCATCCCTTGGATCTCTCTCCTCTGTGTTGGCTCCATTCTCCGGCTCCCATCTCTATACCACTCAGGTTTATATTCAGTGAGCAAGAGAGATCTTCGTGGATAGGAGCTGTAAGAATCCTAACATCCATTTGGAACATGGAGTCCAGGAAGGTGACAGCTCTAAGGTATCCTCAAAGACCCAGATTCCCATCTTCCTGTTCTACCACCCTCAGCATTTGGCTTGTATCTTTATGGCCACCTCATGGTCCAAGAGGGCTGTTAGAGATCCGGCAATCACATGTATGTTCCAGGGACAGGAAGAACAGAAGTACCATCTCCTCCCTTTTAAGGAACCTTCTCAAAATCCCCCACAAGACTATCTTACTGGCCAGAACTTTTCCATTTGGCCACATCTAGCTGCAAGGGAGGCTAGGAAACATAATCTCTGTTCTCGGTGGTAGCGTGTCTGGATTAAACTGGTAGACATTAGGAAGGAAGGGGAGTGTGGCTGTTGGATGGGCCACCAGAGTTTCTGTCCCATTGGCCATTGCCAGATGCTGGTGGGGAGAGGAATTACAGGGGTCCACTTATGTTGGCAGATAGTGTTGTGCTGGGGTCTTATAGTTCGTCCTCAGTGAAATGGATATTTTAGAAAAAGCTCTGGAATAGTGGCCATAAGTTCTTGATCGCTAATTTCAGCTCTGCCAGTAACTGGCTGTGTGATCACACACACATCATTTTGCTTCTCGTGTCTTCAGACTGTAAAATGGGGATAATAATCACATCAGCTGGATATGTTTCTGGATGCAAGCTGAGAATGCCTGACAAGCAGTAGGGTGACCAAATTATCTGGGTTTCCTGGGAGCTTTCCTGGGTTCAGGACTGAACACGGCATCCCAGGAACCACCCCGGGCCTGGGCAAACCAGGATGGTTACCCAAGTGGCAGTAACTTAAATCATAAAGACCTTTATTGGTTGGAGGTAGGCGTTCCTGGGTGGGTCCAGCAGCTTAATCATGTCTGCGAGGTCCCGCACAGGTTCTTTGCGTTTCTCAGCCCCACCTCCTTCACAGGTTGGATTTCCTCCCTCTAGCTCACCACCCACTGTCTGAGCTCGGGCTCCCCAGAAGCAGAAGCGGGGGACCGAGATGAGGATTGAGGTCCCTGTGATTTATCAGGCATGCTCTAAAAAGAAACCAGCAAGGGAGGAGGGAGGCAGGACTGGGTGGGGAAGAGGAGAAACGAGGATGTGGTTTCAGCTGGAGCTGGGTTTCAGATTGACAACACGGGTAGCTGGGATGCTCGCACCCCATCACAGGACACATTCCGCCTCCAGGCAAAGGGCTGAGGACTTGCATGCTCGAGTCCGTGGGTCACCGGCTGGGTGAGCTGCCTCGGTGCGGTGGGGGGGTGTGAACTCACAGGCCTCTCTGCATGTTGTGATTCCCTAGAGAGGGGGCTGCCCTGAGGCACAACAACACACAGAAGCTGGGGCCAGGCACCCAGAGAGTCTTCGATCCATGGCCCCACTCTGTTAACAGCATCCAGGACAGAAGAGAGGAAAGAGAAGAAAAGTACTTACTCTCGTCAGACGGAAAACATCCGCAGCAACCTCAGGCGGACTTCTGGGGTCTCATTGGCCAGAACTGATCATGTGACCACCCAGGCTGACTTCCTCTGGGATCTCATTGGTCAGGACTGGTCATGTGCCCACCCCCAAGACTCATTGGCCAACAGTGATGGGATGACCATGGTTGGCGTAAACCCTGGGACTGAACAAAAGCTCAACCTCCTGATGGGGAAGTGGGGGAATGGCTTCCACGTGTCTGCCTCCCAACATTGGGGGTGTGAAGTCTGAGCACTGATCACAGACACAAGTGGTTGTCACTTCCCCTCTAGATCTTTCCGAGGCCCTGCAGGCAAATATGTTAGACCCCCTTAACGGAGAGGAGTACCCTCCTAACCGTCCCAGACCCTGCCTTGCAATTTCTGGGCAAAGGCGGGCTCTTGCTTTATGTATGCGGAGGAGGTTGGAGGGCCCACTCCAAGTCTTTGCTTGTAGATCATCAGTCTCAGCGTTTGGGGGTGTGCTTTCGGCTGGGCCTCCGGATTTTTTCTCCTTTGAAAGCAAAACATAGCCCAGCAGCCCCTGATGGGATAAGATTGAAGAGCAGAGGGCAAGAGAATAAAGGTACTGCTTCTTTTCTGCAGGCTCCCCTCTCTTCCCCACAACTGTCCCCAGATACCTTGACTGACGGTCACAGCTGAGTAATTTTTATGTCAATTGCAAAAAACCTCTGAGCTTCCAAGGTGAGGAGGCAGTTCCTATTTAATCAACTTTATGGGAAACAGTTTCTGTCCATTTAGCAGCAATTCTCTCCACTTATTTAATGCACTTGTCATTTAGAGAATGATTCTAATTACTTTTTCTTGGGTCCCATGTATATATAATAATAAGCCAAGGGCGCCTGGGTGGCTCAGTCAATTAAGCATCTGCCTTTGGCTCAGGTCATGATCTCAGGGTCCTGGGATGGGTCCTGTGTTGGGATCCGTGCTAAGCAGGGAGTCTGCTCATCCCTCTCCCTCTGGTCCCCCCCCCCCCCCCCCCCCCCCCCCCCCCCCCGCCCCACTTGTGCTCTCTCTCTCAAATAAATAAAATATTGAAAAAAAAATAAACCTAATAACCAGTAACTGAGACCTAGGATCTAGTCCTATTACATTCCTCCCTCCCCCTTATTTCTTAAAGCAAGGCCAGTTGATGGCTTTAAATTTACTTCAAGAAATTCATTTATTTGGGTTTTATAGGTCCTTTGAATAAGTTCAAATTCATTCCAGAAAAGGAAATGAAAAAAATCTTTCAGGCTCTGTTCTACGGTTGCAAACAAAGTCCCACAGTATCTTTTCATGTATTTAATTCAAAATTCAAGGACGTTGGTGGAGGACTAAATTCACACAGTAGACATTGTTTCTAAACAGAAACCATTGGGTGACCTGGGTGGGGGGTGGGTCAGGTGTTCTGCCTGCCATAATTGTGGTGTCAATACATCGGAATAGATTTTAATGAGATTCAGTCACCATGTATATGAACAGATATGCCCGATATGTGTATATATTTTGTAGGACTCGGCATAGAAGTGAGGGATTCACAAATTCATTGATTCAGCAAATATTTATTGAGCACCTACCATGTACCAGCTGCTGTCCTAGACCAAGGATACTCCTGTGAAGGTCCCTGCTCTTATGTAGCTAAACATCTAGTGGAGAGAAAAAGACCATGAACAAATAAATATATAATGTGTTAGGTGATAAAAAGGGTTTTAGAGAAGGATGAAGCAGGGTAAGGGGGCTGGGTGCTTTAGAATATGGATTTTATTATACAGGTATTGTGAGGCCAAAAGATCAGGAGGAATTGCCGTTGAAAAGCTAGTTTGTTATACTCACAGTTCCCAAGAAGAGGGGGCACACCACAAAATGGGGGGCGGGGGGCACATGGGAAAGCACCAGAGCTGGTCGGAGACAGAGATGGTGGTGGGCAGATCTGGGGCAAGAGTCTTTATTGTGATCTCTGAGGGAAGGAAGAGATGAAGCCAGGCAAGCAGGCTTAGGATTGGCTAGTTGAATGATTCCAGCAGGCTCTGGGGCGTGAGGGCTGTTCCTGGTTGTGTGGCACCTGGCCCCGGGGTGATTAGGACAGGTGGAGAGTGTCCTAGTGTGTGAGAGCCTGAAAAAAGGGGCAGTTGGGTGTAGGCTCTGGATTGGTTCATATGTGAAAAGCACATTTGTGGGTGCATTGTTTATCATCTCTAGGAACTGGTGAATCTTGGGGGGGCAGTCCGTCTAATGTCTGCAAGTCCTCAGGTATCAAAGCATCAGCATACAGAAAATAAAAGACAAGGTTAATACACTGGGGGCGTTCTGGGAATGTGGTCTTTCCACAGGGCTGGGGGAAGAGGTCAGGTAAGGTCTCTCTGTTTAAGTGATATCTGAGCAGAGAACTGAATGAAGAGAGGGATCGAGCAGATATATCCTAGGAAAGAGTCTTCCAGGTGGAGGGAATAGCAGGTGCAAAGGCCCGGAGGTGGGACTGTATTTGGTTTGCTCAGTGACTTGAGAAGAGGTTGGTATAGCTTACAGGAGAGACGAGGAAAGCTCGTCAGGGAGGTAGGGCTGAGAGTGTGTGGGATGAGATGTCACCACATTGTGGGAGGCGAGGTGCTCGGAGCAGAGGATGAGGATTATCTGACTTGGGTTCTGCTGCTGTGCAGAGAGGGGGTGGGGAGGGGAGGCGGGAGACCAGGGAGACCAGGGGGGAGGCTCTGGCAACAATCCAGGTGGAAGAGGCTAGGGACTGCACCACTGGAGGACCCACGTAGACAGATTCCTGCTATAAGCTGACAGGCCTGGATGGGCAGAGGTTTGAGACTGAGTGGGAGAGACAGAACTTGTGTTAGAAGGAACACTTCATTTGTTTCTGAAGGAAAACATACGTGAAGCCATTTTAGCAAATGGAAATCTGAGTGAAAACCATGCTTTCTTTGACTGATGTCTTTCTCCACGCTCCGACAGCCCCCGCCTGCATGCCCGTCATTCCATACGTCTGGAAATATCTTACTCACGTGTCTTTTTCTCCATCAGATTATCAGCACCTCTGGGGAAGGGGCTGAGTCCAGTTCTGTTTTGGTTGTTTTGTCCCCAGCTGCTATGATAAGGCCTGTTTCAGAGGAAGTTCTCTGGAAATGTTTGTTCAGAGTGTCTACTTTGCAGATCTGAGTTTTCTCCCTGGGAGGAAGGATTGTGCCCAGCAGGGACGAGTTTCCATGCCCACGTGCTCCCTTGACAACTAGAAAATGTCTCCATCTTCCTCACCTCTTGGCCTTTGCATGGGCTGTCCCCTCTGCTTGGATTGCTGTCCACCCCCCTCCTCCAGGTCCCCTTTTAAAGGCCGCCTCCTCAGAGAGACCTTCCCTAACCCTCTTTTTTCCCCCCAGCTTAATTATTTAAGTAACTTCTACACCCAACGTGGGACTCGACCTCACAACCCCGAGATCAAGAGTCGCACGCTCCTCCGACTGAGCCAGCCAGGCGGCCCCCTTCCCTGACCCTCTTAAATGGCTGCTCTCCACCTCTCCCTGGTCCCAGTCACCCCTTGCCAGGTCACTCTGTGCTTACCAACATCAGAAGTTATTGTCTTCAGTTCACATGGCCCACTGCGTGGGCTCTGGTTCTTCAGTGGGAGGTGGTCTTGGTGCCTGCCCTCAGCCCCCTCAGTGGGATGGGTGCTCATGCCCCAGCAGCTCTGGGTGCCTGTTGCCAAAGGCTTCCACCTGCACTTCTCGGGCGATTGGCCCTTGGCCAGTTGGAGTTGTCTTGCAGGATACGCCAGGGGGGCGGGGCAGGATCAGAACCAGGGAGGGGCAAGTGGGGCCGAATCACTTAAGTGCAAAGGCAGATCCTGTCTGTACTTAAAATTCTGATATTTTGTTCATTGTGGATTTGGGGCATTAATTTTGATTTTTTCTTTTTTAAAGATTTTATTTTTTTTTTAAGTGATCTCTACACCCAACGTGGGGCTCAAACCCACAACTCCGAGATCAAGAGTCGCACGCTCCCCCGACTGAGCCACCCAGGTGCCCCTAATTTTGATTTTTTTAAAAAATACTGCATTAAAATATGATTTATCTTGATTACTGAGTCTTTTTTTGGCTTCCCTTTACATTCTGTGTTCAAGGCAAGAAGTCCTGAACCTGTTCAGGGTGGGGCCTGAGAATCCGTATTGTTAAATCTGCCTTCCCAAACCCCCGCTGCGAGGCTTACAGGAGCTGTGAGCTAAATCGGAGATGGAGGATAACCACGTGACCTAAAAAAATAAATCTGGAAAGGCTTGCTTTGCTGTTTCTCCACGAGCAGTGAATTTTGCACACCGCCTGCCCAGCTGTATGGGGTCAGTTGCCTGTACCAGGGTCAAAAGGGAAGCCCCATTATGGCAGGGGCAAGGAATTTGCCCCCACACTTGAATGAGAAGGGTTGTTTTTCACTGTGATTTATAGCTGGGCTTTCTGCCTGATTCCACATTGCCAGAAAAAAAGCAGAAATCCATAATCATAAAGTTGGTCACTTTTGCCCTAGAAGCAGCTAGTTAGGAGTTCCAGGGCCTCCTAATTCTTAATTAGGGCCAAAGACCCTACGCCGCCCTCTGGGTGTGCAGGTCAGTGTCTAGAGCTCCTCAGTCCCTCAGGGGAGGTCTGGAGAGGTGCCTAAGTCTGGGTCTCTATCTTGGACACCCGGCGCCGATCAGAACCTGTGCGAGAGAGAAGATGCAGAAGTCTCAACCCTTCCGTGACCCCAGCTCCTCCTCTCTGTACAACCCTAGACTCTGTCCTCCATGTGTGGGGGGCACAGCTCCCCCTTACGAGTGCTGTCCCATTTGGGGCTCCCTCCTCCACCCCAAATGGTATTTGCTTTCCACTCCATTGAGTTTTAAAGGGCTCCATTGTATACGGCTCTGTGTCACGTATCTGTCTGTTTAGCCTTTTCGATTGTTGCATGTGTCACAGCCACTTTGGAGGGGGGGGAGGAAGGTCATTCCCTAAATCTAAGGTATTATTACCATGACGGCAGCGCCCGATTGCTATGACACCCACCAGGCTGGGGAAGGTAGAGCTAATCAGTCGGAAAACTTACTTTTCAGGCGTGAGTCCCGGGCAGCAGGTGTCAGGGGAACCTTTAACAAGGCCCTCGTGACTCAAATGGTATTTCCACTCTGCGTCACTGCGTGTACATCGTGCTGAGGTCCCCAGGCCTCCCCGCCCAAGCCAGAGAGAGGACGTGCTCCAAGGCCTTTCTACTTCCTGGCCATCTTTCCCGTTTCTCTTCCCATTCATTCCCTCCCCAGCCGTTTCGGGAGCACCTACTAGGTGCCAGGCCCTGGGCTAGGTGCTGGGAGCCAGCGGTGAGCTGCGTTGCCCAGTAGGGACTCAGAGCGCGGGAGCAGCGCCGAGCTCCTTGTGCAGGAGACAGACCGTAACCGAGTGGCAGGGAATACATGGGGCAACTTGGAAGGTCGACAGGTGGATGAAGAAGATCAAGTAGGAGAGGAGGGAGTAAGGTGGAGTTGCTGGTGTGCATTCTTCAGAGAGGTGGTCAGGGGAGTGAGGGAAGGGGCAGCCATGGAGGGTTCTTCGTGAAGGGCATTCCAGGTAGAGGGATCCGCAGATGTGAAGGCCCGAGGTGGGAAGGGGCTGGGTGTGTCGGCAGAGCCAGAGGGCCCTGTGGCCGGGGGGAGTGAGCAAAGCAGACAGAAGCCGGGATGAAGCTGGAGAGGACAGGGCCCGGGTCACTCAGGGCACTGGGGTTTTATTCTCAATATAATGGACGGCCCCCGGTGGACTCAGGCGAGGCGGTCAGATTTGTGTCCGAGCGTGCTTCCTGCTGCCGGCCCAAGGGCGGGGTCACGGCCAAGGCAGCAGTGGGTATGGGATGAAGAAAGCCATGTTGCTGTACCCGTGAGGGTGAAACCAGGCTGTGGCTATATCGTGGGGGTAAAGCCCCCTCCCTGTCCTAGCACTTGAGGGGCTCTGATGCCCTCGGGCTGAGTAAATCTGTTGGCTGGTGGGGGGGGGGTCCCTCTAATGTGCATCAGGAGCAGATCCCAGCCGGGTGGGTGCTCTGGAGGCTTCTGGAGGGCACGCGGAGGCCTTAGGGGGCCCCAAGCAGTGCCTCTCAGACTGCTCCGGGGGGACCATGACCCACCTTCTCAAAGCATCAGTCCCACTCTAGATTTAGATTTACGTTCAGGGAAGTGATTTAAAGCATTTTTTAAAAAAATAATGTTAAAATGAATGTGGAGTAGAGAAGAAAATCCACAGTATTTTTAAAAAGATAAAACGAAGCAATTTCACCTTTGTAGTCGGCAATGCGGACGGGCCCTTGGTGTCCACTTAACCATTGCAGGGCCTTGGGGGACAAGTTTGAGAAGCCTAAGGTGCAAGAGAAGAGAACAGAGGATGGAAGAGAAGGAAAAGGGGAGGAAGAGAGGTCAGGAGGTGAGAGGAATCAAAGAAAAACAGAAAGGGAACGCAGTATTTACTGACAATTTCCCCAGAGGTATCTGTTCTCTCCCTGTTCTCTCACCCCGCTGGGCGCGACCAGGTCTGAACGACCGAAGGAAACAGGCCGGTGTCCTCCCAGTACCCACACCGGCTGGCTTGACTGGCAAACAGCTTCCCCTCTTCAGAGCCCCATGGAAGGCATTTTCTCTCTTTTTCATCAGTTTTCTTTAATTGCACATGATCCACACTAAACACAGACATGTTCCTGCTGTCATTTGTCTTTTTTCCCTCCCGGCAGACCCATAAAGCAAGTCTTTGCTGGGCATGTTATTTACATGGTGGGAAGAACAGAGCCACCTCCTTACTGGGGGAAACAGACATGGGGGCGGGGGTGGGGCTGTTGTGCGCTGGGCTCTGGACCCGCTTCTGCTTCTCTTGTGGAGGCGGAGGGGTAGGGCCCCCTCTGTGCATGTTGCAGACGTCCTTCTTGGGGTGTGGTTCCAGTGGGTCCTGCGCCAGGACCGCGCTCAGAGCAGCAGGTGCCTTTGAGGGCATCTCGTAGTGACGGCAATAGCTTCAAGCCGCAGAGGGCGGGCAGAGCTGGGGGTGTCCTGGCGGTGGCGACGGGGTATGTCCTCTGGGCTCAGTTGTTGTCTCTGGTGTCCGAGGACGCGCTTCCAAACAAGAGGTCGCTATCGTGGGACATGGTGCTCAGCTGCGACTTGGTCTTGATGAGGAACTGGGCCCTCCGGAACATCACCCTCTCCTGCTCCTGCTTGAGCTCCAGGTAGGAGCGGGAGAAGGTGTGGAAGATGGAGGTCACGGGGAAGGCCATGAGGAGGATGCCGCTGAGGATGCTGCTGAGCGCCACCACCTGGCCCGGCGTGCTCCTGGGTACCATGTCGCCATAGCCCACAGTTGTCATGGTGATGACAGCCCACCAGTAGCAGGCGGGGATGCTGGTGAACTCGGGGCTGTCGGCCATCTCGTTCTCGATGACGTAGAGGAGGGGGGCAAACAGGGCGATGGCCACGCAGAGGAAGAGCAGTAAGAGCCCGAACTCGCGGGTGCAGCGGCGGGCCGTGAGCCCCAGCGTCTGCAGCCCCAGGGAGTGGCGGGCCAGCCGCATGACGTACAGGATGCGCAGCGCCCGCAGGACCCGCAGCACCAGCCCCACCTTGTCCAGGTAGCTGTTGCCCGCGCCCGACTTGCGGCGGCCCGCGGCGGCGCCGTCCACCAGCAGGGTGATGTAGTAAGGCAGGATGGCCACCAAGTCGATGAGCGTCAGCGGGCTCCGCAGGAAGGCGAACTTGCTGGGCGCCTGGATCAGCCGCAGCAGGAACTCGAGGGAGAACCAGCCCACGCACACCGACTCCACGATGAAGACATTGTGGCACATCTGCGAGCACTGGCCCTGGGAGGGAGGGGGGAGGTCAGGGGAGAGGTCAGCCGCGCCACCCGCCAGGCGGTGTGTTTGCCCCGGCCCCGCCCTAGTTAGGCTCCTGTGGGGGGGGGGGGGCTGGCCACGCCCAGGGCTTGAGGCACCTGCAACGACCGCTCGACCACTCCACCCCTCTTCTTCTCTCTCTCCAGCCCAGACCTGCTGCCCCTGGATTCCAGACCCCACAAGGCCTGCCTCCTTGATGTCACTCCTAGGGTGTCCGATGGATGTTTCAAATTTATCATGTCCCAAACCGGGCTGCTGGTTTTTAAAAAAAATTCTTTTTATTGAGATATAACCGACATAAAATACTGTGTCAGTTTCAGGTGTACATGTTGATTTGATACATCTATATATTGCAGTAAGATTACCACCGTAGCCTTAAGCCAACACCTTTATCGTGTCACGTAATTCTCTTTTCTTTTTTGGGGTGGAAACAATTAAGATTTAGCCTCTTCAGTCTCTTGGTTTCTCCTGCACACCCGCCCACCAGTGCTTTCCCTTCTTAGCAATCCCACCTTTCCAGTTGCTCGGGATGGGAGACTCGGCCTCATTCTGACACCTCTCATATAGTCCTCAGGAAATCCCGTTGGTTCTTCCTTTAAAATGATTCCAGAATCAAACTATTTCTCCTATGTCTGCTGCCCTCACCTTGGTCCAGCCACCATCCTCTCTCGCCTGGACAGTTGCAGGCACCTCTTTCCTGGGATCCCTGGTCCCTACGGTTTATTCTGCGCACATAGCCAGAGGGATGCTGAGAACGTGAATCGGATCCTGTGCGTTCTCTGCTCAGCACCCTCCATGGCTCAGGGAGATAGCTCAAGTCCTCTGGGGGCACACACGGCCTGGCTACCGCCTCTCCCACTTCCTAGCCCCCTGCCTGCCTTGTTTGTGTGCTCCAGCCTACCCCCCAGGCTCCCCCCACCCCCCAAGCCAGGCCTTGACTTTCTGCTCCCCCTGCAGGAGTCCTCTTCCGCCGGATACCCACATGGCTCTACCCTCCCCTCCTCATCTTTGCTTCAGTATCACTTTCCCAGGGAGGCCTTTCGTGACCCCCTCAATTAAAAGTCACCCCCCCGTCTTCCACCCCGATTCCCCTTTTCCTGCTCTATTTATTCAGAGGGCTCGTCATCTCTTAAAATGCTTTGTAAGTTACTTATGTATCATGTTTATTATCTGTTTCCACCCTCCACCTCCCCTGCCCCTTTGCCCCAGAAGTTTATAGCCCCCCCACCCCCCACCAGCTCGTGTGTTGTTGACTGTTAGGACCCCAGTGCCTGGAACAGCCCAGCACGTGACAAGTGACCAATTCACATTTGTCACCAGGATGGATGGAAGCGCGCGGGACTGGCATCTAGATGGGGGTGCCAACCCAAGGCCAGGTGGGCAAAGGGAGCCCGAGGGAGCTGGGCCAGGTGGGGTGGAGGCCGGCCAGAGAGCACGGCTGTCCTGCTAAGTACCTCCTGATTGCTGCGCCAGGGGAATTCAGGCTGGAGCTTTGCGTGAAACCTCCTGGGTTTTAAATTTTGTGATAATTCAATACAAATAAACACTCTGTGGGCCACTCAAACTTATCTGTGTGCTGCATCTGGCATGCGCGCTGCCAGCTTGTCTCTCTGGTCTGCCATGGAACTGGACAGGAGACTGTCCCCAGTGGCTTTGGACCTCGGTCTCAAAGGGGCCTGTGACAGAGTGGAAAGGCACACATGGTTTTAGCCTGGGGCATCTGTCATTCCTGGGCACAGCTGGGTTCTGGGAGTCCTACCCTAGCAGCTCTCTCTCTAGGAGTAAGTTAGAGGCTGCAGAAATGAACTAGTACTCGGTGGGCCATGAGGTCTCAGCCCTCTGGGATGGGAAGCCTCCTTCTCTAGGAAGCCTTCCAGGAGTGGGCCCCCTCCAAGTATCCCCAGCACAGTTGATGGGCCTCTCATAAGAGCCCCCTAGGCTTGTGTCTCACACTTACGGTCACAGGGGTGTCACTGTCCCTTCTCCACAGGACCTGAAGTCCTTGTAGCTGGAAAACTCGTTCTGCTCACCCTGCATGGCAGGTGAGGCCTGAACATAGTAGGCACTCGAATGTGTGCTCAAGAAGCAAGTGAAACAGTGAACCTCACTGGTCTCCAAAATGAAGTCAAAGGGGGCACCTGGGTGGCTCAGTCGTTAAGCGTCTGCCTTTGGCTCAGGTCATGATCCCAGGGTCCTGGGATCGAGCCCTGCATCGGGCTCCCTGCTCTGCGGGAAGCCTGCTTCTCCCTCTCCCACTCCCCCTGCTTGTGTTCCCTCTCTCGCTGTGTCTCTGTCAAATAAATAAATAAAATCTTTAAAAAAAAAATGAAGTCAAAGAACAGCATTATCACTGAATCAAGAAAAAGTCCAAGTATTATTAAAAAAAAAAAAGCAAGTGTCAGAAGGTGAATAAAACTGTAGCTTTATTAGTATTTTCCTGATAAAGCCAGGATTGCATATGTTGGAGCCAAGAAAAAATTTATACCATGTACAGGTACTTCCAGACAGGTCTCAAAGGATGAGCATCTGCTCGCTCTTTCTTTGGCAGGTGCATGTAATCCTTATAGTTAGCACTGCCTGCACGGCCCAGCGCCAGGCATTATTCCAAACACTTCCTGTGGACTCAGCTCACAACACTGTGAGCTGACCCTCTGCACAGCAACCCTACTGAGGCACAGGGAGGGTAAGTAACTTGCCCACAGGTGCACAGCCAGGGTGGACGTAATGGGATTCAAATTCAGGCCATTGGGCTCTAGCCCCGCCCTCCTCATCACTCCCCCTTCTGCTTATCAAAAATTAATTTTGCTGGTTGAGTGTTATTTTTTTAAAACTCACTTTAAAAATTAAATGTATAAAAAAGTGCCAGAAACCCGCCCCCCCCCCATGTGTTATAAATGCAATAGCCATTGTTGCCTCCTCCGTTATATATGTATGCGGAAAAACCCTCCCCTGGTGAGTAGTTCCAATGTTCCATCAGGGAGTTCATGTGAAGCGCTCAGCACATGCAGGGAACATGGCCAGTGCTCATTAAATGCTGGCTGGCATGATATTTATGCTGAGTTCATACAGCCATACCTATTTCCCCATCGCCTATACAATTGGTACTTGTTGCAATGTTTTGGTCTGTCTTACAACTTGCTTCTAGAACCGCCGCCCCCCCCCCCCCCCCCCCCCCGCCCCGTGCCCTGCCTCCCCACCCCCATGTGGGGAAAGGGTCCCAACTTAAAGGCCCAAAGGTCTCATATATTAGGAAGCTGAACTGGGGAGCACACACTTTCCATAGACTCAGCTCCCACCCAGAGCTGCTGCGTGGACTGCAGGCCAGGGGGCCAGACCGTATACATTTTGAGAAGCTGAGAGTTTGAATTTTTAAATGCAAGACACTTTACTTTTAAATGTTGGCAAGCAAGTACAGTTTTTAGGGAGCACAGTGTGGGCCAATCACACACTTCCGAGGGGGTATATGAAGTCCCAGGCTGCCTTGTGGGGCTCGTACTTCTTTGTTCAAGTGCACAGAACCGGGACTCAGTCAGACCTGGGTCTGGGCAAGCTGCTCTGCCTCACTGTTCTCATCTGTCAGCTGGGCAAGAGAACGCCTCCCGTACGGGGTTGCTGGAAGGTTTGCTGAGAACACGAGGTGTAGGCAGAACTATGGCCCAGCCCCTGGCTGCTAGTAACTGCCGGCCGAGAATCCGGGACACACCTTGGTCAGGCCACAGAGTAAACACTTGACACACATTCTCTTGCTTAACACAGAGACCCTCACTGTTTAGAGCCCACGTGCGCACACGCACAACTATCAATAAAAAATTATATGCTGGACCCAGAAAATGGTTCTGGGATATCTTTAAACAAGGGAATTAGGAAGCTTGAGATAGGGCTCATGTGGGTGAAGTAAATGTTGATGATATATTATTATGTGTTTAGCTCAGGGGCAGGCTCATCATAAATCACATCATTCGTGGACTCGCTCATCTGTTCCTTCCACGGAGTGGCAGAGTGCCTTGTCCATGCTCCACACTGTTCTAGCCCCTGGGGGCACGGCACAGAGCAGGCCAGGCACGGAGCTGGTGTTGGAACGTGGAGGTGGACAACACACACGTTAAGCAGAATGTCAGAAGGGACTGGAGATGCTGCTCAGCCCGCGCAGTCAGGGAAGGCCTCCTGGTGGAGGTGACCGCGCCGGCGTGAAGGAGGTGGACTTCTGGAGAGAGGGGTCCCGCATACTGCTTTGTCCCCTGAACTCAGAGGACCCCCCCTCCCCGCAACGAGCCTCCCCCGCACGCCGCTGTGGCTCTTACCTGCTCCTCCTCCTCCCGCAGGCTGGGCAGGGTGCTGATGGACAGGTTGACGGCCGTGACGGTGACGAAGAGCACCGAGAGGCAGGCGAACACCTTGCCCGGCAGCCCCGAGTGCGGCCTCTCCACCATGTCGCGCAGTCTCCGCATGCAGCGGCCCAGGCGGCCCTCGCCCTCGGCCGGGCCCTCGCTGCCGGGGTCCTCGCTGGACGGCGGCTCGTCGTCGTCGCGCTCCACCACGTCGGCGAACTCCTCGATCTTCTGCAGGTAGCGGCGCTTGCAGCAGCCGTCCAGGCGGTCCTCGGCGATGCCCCAGTAGAGCAGCTCCTCCTGGAAGGACAGGGCGCACATCTCGCGCAACAGGCGCAGCTTGCCCGCCCGCAGGAAGGTCAGGATGGTGCCGAAGGCCCCCGGGTGGCGGTCGAAGAAGAACTCGTTGCAGGTCACGTCGTAGTCGTCACACACGTTGAGGATGTCGTCGAAGTTGGTGCAGGCCTTGAGCTGGCCCAGGCGCGTCAGCGGGAACTCCTCGAGCGTGGTCCAGGGCAGCGAGTACTTGATGCCGCCCACGTTGATGATGATCTGCCGCCGCCGGTCCTCGGGCTGGCCGACCTGGCGGGGCGCGTCCTGGGCCCGGGGCCGGGGCCGCAGCCGCTGCGCCCGGCGGTAGAACACGCCCTTGAGGGACTGGCCCTGCGGGAAGAAGGCCGGGTGGAAGGAGGCGTCCGAGGCGCAGCTCAGGGCGCTGTAGTCGTAATCGGAGTTGTCTCCCGGTAGGAGGGTCATTTTGGGCTTTCACATCCCCCTCGCGCCTGGGGTGGAGAAGGGAGGAGAGACCCTGAGCGAGGCCCGAGTCTGGGCTGCCTGTGCCGCTTCTGCAGGTGTTCGCTGTTGGGGACCGAACCGTGTGCCCGCCCCCCCCACCCCTTCCCGGATTCACAGGGGGAAAGCCTGACCACTGTGGGCCACTATTAGGAGGCAGGGCCTTGGTGGTGGTGGTGGGGGTGGTGAGTAGGTTTAGCTGAGGTCGTGAGGGGCGGGATCAGTGCCCTTATGGGAAGAGGAAGAGCCACCAGGGCTCCCTCTCTCTCCACCACGTGGGGACACAGTCAGAAGACAGCCACCTACAAGCCAGGAAGAGAGTCCTCCCCAGAAGCCAGCCACGTAGGCACCCTGAACTTGGACTTCCAAGCACTTGTGGATACAAGCACAGACTCTGGAGCCTCATGGCCTGGGCATGCTCCTTAACCTTGATCTGCTTCAATTTCCTCATCTGTAGAGTGGGTACAACCATTTCCCCTACTTCGAAGGATCACTGAGAAGCATCCATGAATTATGTGCGTAAGAGCATTTAATAACACAGTGCCTGGCACATAGTAGGTAGTCAGTCCTTGTTGTCTATTATTACTGTTTGTGTTTACCTTAAAGGGACACTTTGTATTGCTTCCGTAAGTGGAAAACCTAGATCATTGGCCATAAATAAGAGGCAATGTCCAAAGAAATGCATAATGATCACAACAGTGCCATGGTTCTCATATATCATCAAACATTTTGAGGATATAGGGGTGAACTGCACAGGCACGACCACTCCTCTAGGAAGACTTCCTTGGCTCTTCCAGCTAAATCGAGTCCTCCCACCCCTGTACCTGCATTATTGTCCTTACTATAACTGTGTGCAAGCCTGGTTCCTTTATGAGACTGCTTGCTCGGCAGGGCAAGAACTGGGCTCTGCTCAGCTCTGAATCTCTGTGCCCAGCAGTGTAAGAGCTCAAAGAAGTAGCTGCTGAATGAGGCCAACATGAGGAAGATACTTCGGAAAACCTGAGGTCAAAATATCCACTTATACAGGCTCCTTCCTTCCCAACTCTCAAAGCGAACGAAGGGTGTGTACTACTAGAATGACACTGCTTATTCATTCAGAGCTCACGGGCTGAATTTGGTTCACAAATGTTCTGCCTGGCTTGGAGAAGATTTTGAAAATTGAGGAAATTTCTGTAAAAATTTATATTCTTGGTTTCTCTTGAAAAATCAGACAATTTGGCAACATTTGGCCTAAATTCCAGCTGAGGAATGACTGCCCCCTGTTGGCAGGGCATGCATGTGGCAATCTACCACAGTCCCCACCCTTCCCTGTTGTCTTCCTAATACCCACTCTCCTTCACTCATGGATGTCTCCTTCCTGGCCCCTGTAGGCATTTGAGTTTGAGACCCCCAGATTATAGCAACTGAGCTCTCTGGAATGAAGCTGATCCATAGAAAAGTAAGACTAATACTCTGCTTTTTTAAAATCACCATCCTTCCCCCCAGCCTAGTCCTCCATGGAAGCAAGTAGTACCAGCAAAGTCTACCAATTCCATTTCCAATACCTGAATGTCGATCTGTGCCATGGACATGTGCTGGGAAAATGCACATGCACGCACACGTGCACACACACCTGTAGGGACGAGAAAGCGTGCAACAGGAGCCAGGGGGGTTCCACATGAAAGAGGATCCTTCCTAACAGAAATCTTTTTACAAAAAGCAAATCATCACTCCACTCATTTATCTTTGGGGAAAGCTACAGTTTCACAGATTAGGTTCTGGAAAACTAGGTACACCTGCACTTGAAATGAAAATGATCTGATTTTAGAGTGTTGAAAATGTTTCTTAACTTCACCTGAAATTGGAACCCATCTCCTCGGGCACAGCCTGCTAGAATCCCTTGGGAGAGTGAGAATAATCCCTTTCAGGCCCTTCACATGAGTGGTACCGCTTTTCAGCTCTGCTGCTTTATCTTTGCCACCAAAGACAAGAGGAAAAGTGACATTCTGTTTGGCAAGAATGGTGACAGAAGAAAAGGAATCTTCCTCTGGTCCTGCAAGCGCCGAAGAGCCCTTGTGAAACCCCCTCGGCTGTAATCACCTCTTACAGACAGAATGTCTTCTTTCAAGCTCTCAGCTCTCCCTCTGGCATAAAGCTCCCCCAATTAGTGATCCCTCATTTCTTTCTCTCATGACCCCTGTCAGTTGTGAGTTAAAGCCTCAGCATCTCCTACGTGGAAACTTATCCTGTCCCAGCATGCTGTTTAGCATGGAGAAGGAAAAAACCCGTGTCATGCAGGCTGCTTGCACACAGAAGGCCAGATGCTGGGATTTGCCAAATGAGGAATGGGCACACTTCTCCTTGGCCTTGGGTCTTGGGGGGACACCCAGTCTGATGGGTATAGGGGGGATGGCTCTGCATGCTAGACTCTAGAGTCTTGAGCAAAGTTTATAACTCAAATAGGCCCCAAAGTCCTGCTTCTGGAAAACAATGCCACTTTTCACTCAGCCCGATACCCTCATGAGAAGTTTGGTCTTTTAACATTTCTCTGTAGTGTTAGGTCTGTCAGTCCTAGAGCATGATTGATTTTAGTGATTTTGTCTCTGAGGGTCTATGGATGCTTGGGAAGAGAAAGCCGTTTGAGAAACAGGCTGTGATACTGAGGATGACGAGGAGTCCTGAGATGTCATTCAACACTTACCACGTGTTGGGCCTGGGCCAGATCTATAGGCACAGCAGAGGCCAGCCCTTGTCCTCAGGGAGCGGACATTCGAGTGATGGAGGTGGTCTCTAAGTAAGTACACAGATCATTTCAGGAAATACAGCAAGGGCATGATGGCAACAGGAGCTGGAGGGGTCTGGGAGGGCTTCTCGGAGGAGACAACCTTGGGGCTGAGGTTGGATGGGAAGGAGCCAGCCCTGTAAGGACCTGGAGGAGGGTGTCTAAGGCTGAGGGAATGAGAAGAACTTGCTCCTTGACCTGGGGGTGGGCTTGGTGGTCAAGCCAGAGAAGGCCAAGGGGCGGGGTGCAGTGAGTGAGGGGAAGGTGGGAGAAGTTGAGCGTGGGGAATTCAGCAGACACCAGACGGAACCGAGCCTAGTGGGCCATGACAAGGGGCTGGGGTTTACTCTCCATGGTGGGGGGGGGGGTCCTCAGGAGTAGACTATGGGTGGGCTGGGGAAACCAGGCAGGAATTCTCTGTAGTCATTCTTGAAAGAGTCAACTAAGTCTTGGGCCAGTGGAGGGGACTGGAGAATTGGCTGCATTCCGGATGGACTTTGGAGGAATTGGGGCTAAGACTTGTTGTGGGAGGTGAGTGTGGTGAGGGGGGAGAGGGTGGATTCCAGTGGTGCCATTCACTGAGGAGACACTAGGTGGAGTTTTGATGAGACCTGTGTAAGAGGCAGCATTTGCTGGTTGTGGGATGATGGACAGGAGGGCAGATGGGCAAATCAGGGAGAGAAAGCAGGCATGAGGGTGGTTCGCATGGATGGATGGATGGATGGATGGATGGACAGATGGAGTTGGACCATATCAAAGCTGTCCTGACGACTGTGTGTGTGTGTGTGTGTGTGTGGTGGGAGTTTCAGCTGGTAGTTTTGACCTGGCTGGGCTGCAGAGGGCAGGAGGGCCAGGCTAGCAGAGAAATGGCAAAGCCCAGAGGCCGAGGCACTCCCGGTGCCCAGCACTCAGCACCCACTTCCCTGTTGAAGCTGCCCTCCACACCAGGCCTGGTTAGTGCAGGTAGACACCACTGGGGGGGGACGTGTAGGCAGAGTGCTGCGCCTCCCTGGAACCTGTGAATAGGTTCAATTACATGTGAGCAGGAATTAAGGTTGCCAATCAGCTGCATTTGAGATGGGAAGATGATCCTGGATTCTCCGGGGCCCAAGCCAACACGAGGGTCCTTAAAAGATGGAAGAGAGGGGCGCCTGGGTCGTTAAGCGTCTGCCTTCGGCTCAGGTCATGATCCCAGGGTCCTGGGATCGAGCCCCGCATCGGGCTCCCTGCTCAGCGGGAAGCCTGCTTCTCCCTCTCCCACTCCCCCCGCTTGTGTTCCCTCTCTTGCTGTGTCTCTCTCTGTCAAATAAATAAAATCTTTTAAAAAAAAAAAAAAGATGGAAGAGAGAGGCAGGAAAGTGTGTCGGATGCCATGCAGTGTGAGGAGGATATGGCCGGCCACCGCCGGCTTTGAAGATGGAAGGGGCCACAAGCTGACGACAGCTGGCAGCCCCTAGAAGCTGGAAAAGGCAAGACCTGACTCTCTCCTGGGCTCTCCAGAAAGGAATGCAGCTTGCTGACCCCTTTATCTTAGCCCTCTAAGGCCCATTTGAGACTTCCGTCTCCCAGAATGTGAGGTAATAAGTTTGTACTGTTTTCAGCCACTCAGAAGAGTAATACAGGGGATGTTGAGAAAAAGCAGGTCCTACTCCAGCTTGGGGGACAGCTTGCTGACTACTCCAACCTGGGGAAGCAGAAGAGCCCATGCACTCTGAAATCAGGAACACCTGGGTTCAAGGCCTGTCACTCTGACTTTGGGCAAGTCATGTCTTCTGAGACTCACTATCCTCATCTGTAAAATGGGGATATGAATAGCTTCTACCTCCCTGGTATGGTGAAGACCAAGGCAGATGACCTGGGTGATGTGCTTGGCCTAATGCCTGACACAAAGGGACCTTCAACGGACACCTACTGTATCATTAACTATGAGGGAGGTCTGTCCTCTTTCTCTCCACCTGCCCAGGGTGACTCCTTTCTTGAACCGATCCAGTGGGATTTGCACCCAGCATTTGTCTGACCCCCAGAGCTCCCTGCTGGAGGAAGTACTGTCTGGTACAGCCTCAGGCAAAGACATCGGGGTGCTGAGGGAAGTGCAGGATGTTGCTGCTGTATGAGCCAGGAATCCCAGTCCTGGGTGTGAGAACAGACCTGGGTCCACAGGGCTTGTGGCACACAGTAATATAGTATTTGTACTCAGATCCTTGACTCAGGGTCTGCTTCTGGGGACTGAGATCCAAGAGAGGACTAAAGGACAAGAATGCCTGTCCCGTGTTCCCCGTGGTCCCCTGGCATCCATTCTGGGCCCAGGGGGTGGGGTGAGATGGGCAAGTGAGTCGTGGTAGACACAGATGGTGGACTCCTATACATTGCACAGGAATTAGAAGCATTGAACTAGATGTAGGTTTAGCAACACATTTAGATCTTAAAAGCATGATGCCGAGTGGAAAAGAAACAGAAGTTTATAGCACTATGCTATTTATGTAAATGAACACACACACACACACATTACAAATTTGACAAAGACTCAAGCACTTGGAAGGATCTATATCAACCATGGGGAGGGTGCCTGGCAGGACAGGGGCAGGGGATAAGCAAGGGAGGGTGGTGTGTGGAACGAGGGAACAATGAATAAGACAGCCTGGCACAGGCCAATGATGAATGGGTGGCATGAAGTGAAGAGTGTGGTTAATACAACTCTGGGATTTAATCCAGGTAAAGAGAAATGAAGAGCACGAAACCAGCCAAGCCATGAGGCTCTGAATTGCCCCCAGTGCTCAGTGGAGATGAAGATTCATAGGACCATCCCTAGACCTTCCCAGTCAGAATCCCTGAGGGGGGGCCCAGGAATTGGCATTTTTGACAGGCTCCCTTACAGATGCTCATGTATGCTCAAGTTCGAGAGAGACAGAGAGGGTGCCTTGAATACCTAGAGCCCACACCCCCTCAGGGGCCGGGGGCTGCAAGAGCTGCTCTGGATTTTGGTGCGGAGCCCTCTGACCAACTTCTCCACCTCTTTGGGGGTTCTGGAAAGCTCTGTGGGTCCCAATCTTGGGGAACTTCACTGGAGAAGGAGAAACCCTTCCGTTCTGAGAGAAAAATCTTCTGCACTGGGGCCGCCTGGATCCAATTCCCCTTTGGGAGCCCAGAGATCTGCTGAAACTCCCCATGCAACTTCTTTTCCTTCTCCTTGGGAAAAAGATGATGTGCACAAGCTATGACGGAGGGTTGAGTATCATTTCCAAAGATAAACGGTCATCAAACCATAAGGAGTTCTGAGGGGCGGAGGCCGCTGTGTGGTCAGCATCTGCTGCGAATGGAGGTGCTAGACCTGGGAGTGGGGGTAGGAGGGGAGAGCAGGATGGGACAAAGGTCCGGATCAGGCTGGCCTGGCCACCACAGCTGCTCCTGCTAATGACCCTTTGGCCCGAGACAGCCATGGGCACCCACCGACTCGCCGGCCTCTCCGAGCCTCTCTCCTCCCTGTAAAGTGGGAGAAGCGTGCCCACCTCACAGAGCTGTTGGGAGGATGCGGTGAGTGGGGGGTTGCTGCAGGGATTAGCAGTGCCGCCCAGTCGCTCACCGCCAGGGCCACATCCCGTCAAGGTCATGAACCGCTTCCATAAACTGGTGTGCACTGATCCTAACTGCACTGATCCTTAACAAGCCCCGGGTCTCCCTTGGCTCTGTTCTTCCAGTCCTGTGCCCCTCCCTTGGGACGGAGCTCTCTGTCCCTCTTCTGAGAGGGGGAGGGCGGATGCGGAGACAGTGCTGAACACTCTTGGTGCCGTAACGACAACCATCCCGGCCACCCTTAACTGCGTACTAAGTGCTGCGTGCTGTGCTAAAAGGCTTAATCCACGGAGCCGTGCCAGGCATCACCGCTAACACCCCCATTTTATAGATGAAGAAATCGAGGCTTTGATAAATAAAAACTCAGGACTCTGGTGATATAGGTGATAGAGCCAGAATCAATCTACACCCGTAGGACTCTCTGACCTCTGCATTTTACCGTCTCCCTGGATTACTGGTTCCCAAGGGAAGGGGGAGGTCTCGGCCCCCTGCAGCAAGCTAGGGACTGGATCTCTCCTCTGTCTACGGACAAGCTTTTGGAAATTCTTTCTTGATGGGGAGAAGCAGGCAGTTGCCCATGGCTGGGGGAAACACGTTTATTCCTAGTGTGTATTTGCACACGAACAGAGTAAGAAATCAACAAAAGCCCTGGTGTTGTCAAATTCTGAGTTGCCATTTTGGCCTCCGGGCAGAAGAGCCCTCCTGTGCTGTAAACACCGGTCAGAGGTGAGGGGGTGACCTCTGGGCCCAGCTGCCTGCCTGCTTCCCCACCTCCTGGCTGTGCACCCTTACAAAAATGACTTCACCTCTCTGTGCCTGAGTGTTCTCAGCTATCAACTGGGGTCATCATCACACCTGCCTGTAAGCGCTTGGAGCTGTGTCTTCACATGTTAGGGCCCTGTGTTTGCTAGAATGGCTTCTGGGTAGCAAGCTTGGCACCTCCCCTCGCATTTCCTTTCTTAGAGGAGGACTGTGAGGCGGAAAACACTTTCCAGAAGGGGGGCTTCAGTGCTGGCTCTCCTCTCACCCCGCACTGACGTCAAGTCACTCACTCAGCTGGGCCTCAATTTCCCCATTTGTAACATAAACTGATGAGGCACGCCCCTGTGGTAGGCAGAATAATGGGCCCCCAAAGAGGTCTATGTCCTAATCCTCAGACCCTGAGAATGTGTGACCTCACATGGCAGAAGAGATTTTGCTGGTGTGATGAATGAAATCAACGATCTTGAGGTGGGGAGATGATCCAGGGGGGGCCCCCGCATATAATCACAAACATCCTTAAAGAGGGACGCAGGAGGGTCAGGGTCGGAGAAGCAGATGCGATGGTGGAAGCAGAGGTCGGAGTGATGTGGGGCCAGGAGCCAAGGGTGCGGGCAGGTTCTAGAAGCTGGAAAGGGCATGGAAATGGATTCTCCCCCAGGAGGAAAACAGTCCCGCCGACCCCTTGATTTTAGGCCAGGGAGACCCATTTTTGACTTCTGACCCCCCATTCTGTAAGATGCTAAATTGGTGTTGCGTTAAGCCACTACATTGGAGCTAATATCGTGGCAGGAGGGAACGAACACAGCTCAGAGGCAACTTTCTAAAAGAAAAGCATTTTTCTCCTGAGCAACTCAGGCTTTGGTTTCTTCCTCTCCCACCACGATTCTCAGCCTGTGCCGTTCCCTCACTCTGAGATCTCCCCACGCTGCCCTTCCCCTGCCGGTGTGGCTTCATCTGTCAGGGGTAGGGCTCTTGGCTGGGCCGACTCAGAGGCGGGTCATGCTGCATTAATTCCCAATTAAAACGGTGTAATCAAAATGGATCCAGCCAGTAGGCTGGCCCAGGTCCCAGCGTGCTGGACCGCCTCGAGATGCGGCACCCGCATGGAGAATCTGTCTTTCCTAGCTACCTGCTGTCCATCCTCATCGCCATGCCACCATGCCGGATGGATCTCAGCCCTGCTTCTTGAGAGCTGGGGCCCAAGACACTGGTGATAGTGACGTATTTGCTGGGAGCCGGGCTTTTCCCTCCATTGCCACCTGCCCCCCAAAAGAAAATGTGCCAGGGTCTCTCCCCTCCCCCCATAAAAAAGACCAAGTGGCCTCCGGAGCCTCCTTATTTTGCTTCTGGCAAAATAACAGCAAATGCACATTTGCCTTCTACCAGGAGGTGTTTTGGGGTGGGAGCCAAGGGTCCTTTTCTATTTGCCTCCTTGCAGCGGGAAACCTGGGACCGCAGGCATTAGCGGAGGAACTGGCTGGGGGAGCAGCGGGGACCTTGGGCAGCCGGAAGGGGACACCCGCATACGCAGTCCCTCCGTTCTTTTTCCTTAGTAAGTGTTAAGGCTGCAGTGTATGAGGCAAGCCCTGGCAGCCCCGTGAGGAGCGAGGGGGAGCCTGGATGTACATGCCTGCCTGGGGAGACGCAGGTGTGAGGCGAGGTCACCACAGCGCAGGGACAAATCCAAGGCAAGATGCAGATCCTGTCTGTGGCATGTTACTTTGTGTTCTGATTTTGTTAACCACGGACTGTCTGCTATATCATCAAAATGGCCCATAGTGATTGAGTGCTTGCAGGCTAGCCTTCCCTGCCTCTCCCTTTTTCTTCATTCTCTGTAGAGCGGCTTTTCCAGCCACCATTTTCCACCCAGGGACTCCATTTCTGGGTTTAATAAATCAACCAAGAGTGGATTCCCAGACCCCTATGTCTTTGGCGACCGGAAATGCTGACGCTTCGTCATGTATTCAGAAAGGGGAGGTGGAGAAAGGACAGCCCAGTCAAGACACTTTTGAGGGGTGCAGGGGATTATCAATTCCTTCGTTCTGGCTTGAGTGTCTTAGCCCTGCATCCAGGACACATTTCTCTGCTCTCACGTTCCCTGGGGGCATCAGTCGAGCCTCCTGCCGGGGGCCCAGCTGTGTGTCCGACGCAGAGAATTCGAAGCGGCTGCGGGACTGGAGCCTGGCTCCCACATCTGTCCTGACCAGGCTGCAGGGTGCCCCCAGCCTGCGTTCTCAAACTTTGGGACAGGGATCAAGGCTGCCTTGTGTCCAGCCCACTCACAGCTCCCCACGGGTTTGGAGTGTGTCCCGCGACAGACATCTTTCCACTGGAATGGGGTGTGTTAGGGAATGACCCATAAGGGCCATCCCCAGGGCCATCCTAGCCTGTCTTTCAGACGCACCTTCCCTCACTCCCCACTCAGCAGGGGCCTCTGCAGAGGTCCGGGACAGAGGACACCGGGGCCAAGCTCAGGTCCGGAGAACCCAAGAAATCCACTCAAGAAAGAGAGCGGGCCCCGGCCACATGACCCACAGTGTCCCCTGGCCCCAGCATTGGCCAAACTTCCCCCGGAGACTTGCTCCCCACAGTAACTCTGACTGTAGTCATGTGTGGGGGTATCAGACACACCCTAGTGAATTATCCTCTGCTCAGACTTATCGAGACAGGAGCCCCTCCACCCCCCCGCCCAATGAATCAGAGCAGTTCCTGCTCCCTCATGGCGCCTCCCTCTGCCCTTATTTCAAGGTATGAGCGAAGGAGGGGTCTCCGTGTCTGTCTCATCCTCTGGGGGACTTCGGTGCCTGGCACCCTTTAAGTGCTTTAGAAAATGCCTGCTGAACAGACAACTTTACTAAACCATTATTGGTGGGAGCCTGCATTCATCAGTAAGTTTAGAGAAGTATTTCTCAACACCCCCTCTCCATGGTCAGCCTCCCCTAAGGAGCTTTTTGAAGACATTTTCTTCCTATCCAAGAACCTATTCCAGCGTTCCCGCTCTCTTTGAGAATGACTGCATTACATGAACCAAGGAAAGGCTATTCTGCTTCTGCCTCCACACCTGGGGGTTGCTGCAGTCCGCCGCCCCGCAGGCCGGGGCCCCCTCAAGGCAAGGGCTGGGCCTTAAACCCTACTTCTCTCTAAGCTGCAAGATGCTTCCACCCCATCCCATCCCTCTCCTTCAGCTCAGCGCCTCAGTAACTGTTCGTTAAATGAATGAAATAATGCATGTTGGGCACTTGGCATGTTGAGCAGCACATAGTAGGTGCTCAACCCATCTTTGTCCAATTCATGAATGAAAGAACTTCTCTCTTTTCCTTCCTTACCCAAAGACTCCAGTCCATCCAGGCTGAGCCCCTCCCGGGTATGGAGCCCCTGAGACTGAGGAGGCGACCACCCACTTTTCCTACGAGATGCTAGAGCCTCCAGTGAACACAGCTGTCTTGGGATCCCCAGCGCCGAGCGCACAGCGGGCGCTCAATAAAAGCTAGTTGAGTAAATGAATGACTTAATAAAGCCCGCCGGTGGAGATGCTCCATTCTGTGCCCAAGGATGGAGTGAAGAAGCCAGAGACCGGCGCCCCCTCTTCCACCTCCCCCCGCTCCACCCCCACCCCCGGGATCCAGAAACCTCCGCCGCAGCCAGGCTGCGCCCCCCGCCCCGTCACCTCGGCGGGGCACGTCCAGCACTTCGCACCCCGGGGACGGCTCGGGAAGAACTGAAGCCGGACCCGCACCGCGACGGTGGCGAGCGCGCCCCACGCCGCCGTCCGCAGCCGCTCCCGGGTCCCCGGTCGCCCCCGCCTCCCCGCGCCGCGGCTTTCGGTGCCCCCTGCAGGGGAGCCCGCGGTCACGGCCACGTGCAGCCCCCAGATCCCGAGCCCGCAGCCCGAGCGTGCAGGCGCGGGGGGCAGCTCGGCGGCGCCCGGCGAGGCCGCCGCGCGCAAAGTTCCCACCTCAAGTTCCCGTCACGGCGTCCCCGCGGCGGAGTTGGCCCGGCCGCCGCTGCCGTCCCCCGAGGCGGCCGGCGGGTCCCGGGCGAGGGCGCGAGCAGGGGCTGGGAGCCGCCCGGGCCGCCTCCCGGAGCCGCGGGCAAACTTCGGCCCCGGGGCCCGGCTCAGCTCCCGCACTCGGACCCAGGGCCGCCCCGCCTCCGCCTCCCGCTGCCCGCCGGGCTCCGAGTGCGCCGGGAGCGCCGCGCCGCAGCCGCCCAGGGAGGGAGCGGGCCGGGAGGCGGGCCGGAGGGAGGGGACTGCGCGCGGGGCGGGGAGAGTGCGCGCGGGCGGAGAGCGCGGCGCCGGCTTCGGCCCGCCGCCCGGTTCCGGCCGCTCTGGCGCCTCGGCTGGGCAGCGCTCCGCTCGGCCGGGACCGCACGCCCCGCGCCCGGGCCGCCCCCCCGCCCGCCGCCCGCCCCGGGGCCGTCCGCGCGCCCTCACCCCCCCCCCCCGCCCCGGGGTCGCGCGCCTCGTCACGTGCGTCCCCCCGCCGCTCCGGTGCCCGGCCGGCCTCCCCCCTAGCGCCACGGGCCCACGGGGCTACACGCGCCACGTGAAGTCCCCACGCTCCGCGGCCCCGGGGGCCGCACGCCCTCCAACCTTCTGGGGGCCACACGCCGCCTGTCGTGTGCTGTTCCCGCGACGTCCGAGTGCACCGGGCCCTCGGCCCCTGGGGCCACTGCCGGCCGGGGACTGCACGCGCCTCGCAGCGCCAACTTCTCCGCGACGGCACCTGCCTCGCCAGGCGCCTTTCCCTCCGGGGCCGCGTGGCCTGGCCGCCTGCACGCCCCGGCCGATGCCGGGCACTCACACCGGGGCCCGGGGGGTGGGGGGGCTGGGGGGCCTGGGGGCCCGGGGTCCAGCACCCGGTGGTGCACAGGCAGCGGGTGGGGAGCGACGCCTCGCTTCGAAATTGGTAGGAGTCGCGCTTTTGCTGGGGGTTGGGTTGGACGGCTTTCCCGGAGCCACTGCAGAGCCGGCCTCTTAGGGTCGCTTGCCTCGCACCCTCCGTTCCTCTTCTCCTTCCAGTCTCTACTGCCTTTCCCGCCATCAGAGAACCCAGAAAGGCCTTGAAGAAACCCCACTGTGGGCGGGGCCTGAGACCTTCTCCGGAAGGGTGGGGAGCAGGCTCGGCAGGTGAATGCCCACGCTTCCTGGGACTTGATGAAGAGAAACAGGGTTTGAGTGTCCGTTCGGCAAACGGTGGCTTCCTGGTACCGCGGAGGTGACCACAACAGACAAGGACTTGTCCCCAAGAACTCACCTTCTGCTTGGGGAGAGGCGGAACCAGGAAAGCAAGCAGGGTGGGGGGGTACAGAGTGAGGGGAGAGACCATTTTCGGTAGACCTTTGAGGAGGGAACATTTACACAGCCGTGAACAAGGAAGATCTGGTAAGAGAGCTTTCCAGGTGGATGGAACAGCAAAGGCAATGACCCTGCAGCAGGAAGGAGAGGGAGGCATGTTTGAGGGACGGCAGGGACATCAGAGAGAGGTGCTGGGGAGGATGTGTGGGAGAGGGCTTCCTAGCTGTGTGCGCTTTGGTGGTCGGGTGGTCCCCGGAGCACACTTTGAGAAACAAGGCCCTATGTGGTGGATCAGGTCCCTGCCTTCCTATCCCGTCTGAAAATGGGCATTTGTATCTTTTTTCCCCCCTTGCTTATTTTTCGTCTCCACTAGACATCAAGCTCCATTTTTGTGCTATCCGTCCAGCATCTTCCACACTGCCAGGCACAGACAGACCAGGTTTCTGAAATAACTGTTGGAGAAACACTCAGGACAGTCCTTTGGGGGTAGATTTGATCATCCCAGGGAGACATAGGACTTGCTGAGGAGCACAGAATGAAGATATAGAATGGAAGTGGACACCTCCCCCCCACCCCCGGATTTCTGACTCAGTTTGGAGTGGGACCCTTCTAGTAAGTTCTCTGGTCATTCTGATGCTCCTGATCTGGGACTTTGAGAACCAATGATGTTGAAGTCTTGAAGCTCATCCCAGCTGCATCTGACTTCAAAGCCTCCATGATCTATGAGATCCACTGGGGTGTAGGGTCAGCTGGACCTTATGAGCACCTCTGGGAGAGGGGTACTGTCCCCGGTGGTTGTGCCTATCAGAACACTATGTGCCTGAGTCAAATGTTGGGGTGACCTATGGACAGAAGACCCCGAAACACTGGGTGGAGATCATCGGTAGGGACAGTCCTTTCCTCCCACACCCCCCCACTCCACCCACACACACAGACTCACTTGCTGTGCCCAGGAGTTAAATTACTGCCTGATCTTATCCCTGACTTGTGCTAAACTATGTCCAATAAAATTCTTTTAAATCCTTTTAAGGAATTCTCTCTTTGCAGTTTCTCCCTCCCTTTAGAGCCTTCCAGATTTTCAGCTCTTCTCTTCATATCTTCATTTCTCTCCTGAAGCATTCCTTCCCAAGCTGTTGTGTGGAAATGCATGTTGATGATGCCAGTGAAGGTTTTCTGGAAAGAAATGAACCATTGATGCTTGCTGAGCACCTACTAGGTGCCAGGCAGGTTCCCAGGGGGGTTTGTAGGCGTCAAGGGTGCAAAATGGATGCTGGCTCTGGCTCGGAGACCTGTTTTCTTTGGCTCCGCTGGATTAATTTTTTTAAAAATCATGAATTAGTTGCCAGCCTTTAAAAATTGGGAGATTTCACATGACATTTTTTTCTTTTGAAACACTGAGAGATCTGGCTGACATCTCTCAAGTGAGTGGTATGCTGCTGCTGAGCTGGGGACACCCCTTCGCCTCCACCCCTCCGCCCCTCAGCCCACCTCGGGTCATTAGTGTGACCACCGGGCCCCTGGAAGCACGAGCTGGTGGGTTGTCTGGGGCCCACAGTCAATGGCAGAGCTGGATCGGAATCCAGGTCCGTCTGACCTAAAAGCCCAAGCCCGTCAAGGGCAGAAAGCTGCTATTAGTATGGGGGCAGGAGGAGGATGTGGTCTCGCTGGCCCCGAGAAACACCTTAAAAGGGAGTTACTGTTAGTGGTTTAAGCATATGGTTTCCTTCCCATTCATAACCAACTGTCAGGAAGTCATAAAGCTCCAGGTTGTTTTTCCATGGCAGGAAGGGTTATCCAGAGCTGTCCAAACTTTTTTTTAATCCGTCCCCCGCCTTGAGATGGGAGGGCTTCAATTTGCAAGACAACTGGCAACAGTTAGGAGAGGAATCTGGAGAGGGGGTGACGGGTGGGATTTTCCCCCTTGGCTCTCCTGGCAGGGGATGTGCCTGGGTGTCTGAGGGGTGTGCACGCAGTGGGAAGAGTGCTGCTCTGGGAGTGGGGGCGGGGCAGGATGGAGGGCCTTCCCGGCCACCTCTGCCACCTCCCGTCACTCTGCCCCAGGCGCTCTGCCTTTGTGTGCCTTGGACACCCCAAGCAAGCTCTGTGCTTGTGCCTGGAGTGATCTGTCCCCAGCTTTCCATGTAACCAGTTCCTCCCAGTCTCAGTTGTCCCCTTGGGACTGTGGGCCCGGATCAGGGCGCGGAGGGTGAGGCTGAGGAGTGCAAGAGCACAGCTGTATTCAAGTCTTTATTTTTAAAGTTGGTATTTTGTTCATTATGGATTTGTTTTGCACTAAATTTTGATTTAAAAAAAAATATTGTATCAAGATGTTTTTATCTCGATTGCTGAGCTTTTGTAGTGCTTTCTTAAATTCTGCACCCCAAGTGAGTGCTCCCCAGCTTGGTGCCTAGTCTGGGGTGCTCGGGATTGGCAGTCAGGAGAGCTGGGTTCCGGTTCAGCTTATGCTACTAGACGAGGTGTGTGAATGGACACAAGTCCCCTCCATGGCGCCCTGAGCCTCTCAGCTGTACCATCTATCCAGGGAAGGCGTTGTACCCGACTCTAGTTCCAGAACCATCCAGGACACGCGGTAGAGCTCTGGTGGATTGTGCGTTGTGTGCATCTCCTGGGGGCTTTGTGGCGGTTTTAGGCCTCGCTGACTCTGGTCATTATGGGATGCCACTGTCTTTTTGTGGGTACCCCAAGTGAGGCATTCCTCTGTGCACAGACCAAAGCTTCATGGCTGCTGTGAGCAACGAGCATTAATTTTCTTGCTCATTTTCCCTGTCCTGGGGGAAATTTTCTGTTTTGGAAGTGTGATCCTACACCCTATTCTTTGATGTCTTACTTTTTGTTCTTTGGTTTCAGTCATTGGATCATGTGACACACATTCATTAAGAACCTTCTATAAGCCAAGCACTGAGCAAGCACTCGGGATACAAAAGACACATTTCCAGCCCTAGAGGAGCTTACATTCTAGTGAGGGAGGCCGCACATAAGCAGATCCGTGTGCTGTGAGCAATCTGCATGAGGTAGAGGACTTCCAGCCCAGTTAAGGCCACACTGAGAGAATTGTGCACTGTCCTTTCTCCTGGGATGACCCTGCGTCCTCGGTGCCAACTCCAAATGCCATCAGCCCAGAGCAGCGGATGATTGTCTTCCTGATAGAATCTCCTCGAGGGAGTGCGGAAGGGTTATGTTTTGGATCCACATTTGAATAGGCAAGCTCTGACCTAGAGCTTCCAGTCCCTTCTAACTCCCTTTCTCCCTCCATCCCTCCTCTGGATTGTGGTTTGTTCCTTAGTTTTTTCTAGTCCTGACGGCCCTCAAACCCTGTCTCAAAGCCCACCTCCTTCTCTGGCTTTCCTCCACTGCCCCAGCCCTCAGAGGACTCTCCCTCACTCTTGTCCAAAGCCTTTATCAACTAATAGGCGCTCTGCCTGGAGCTTAATGAAGATCTTGTCTAGAGTTCCTTGTTGCTTTAGCGCACCAGGGTGTTCTGATTTTTGCAGGGAGAGGTTACTTGTCTGGTAGTCAGTAACAGCTGGGAGGGCTCTGTCCCTCCAGCTCCCAGGATGCAAACAGATGCACCTTGCTAGGACTTCCATGTTTTATTTTTTTTATTTTTATTTTTATTTTTTTAAGATTTTATTTATTTAATTGACAGAGAGAGAGAGACAGCATGAGAGGGAACACAAGCAGGGGGAGAGGGAGAGGGAGAAGCAGGCTTCTGGCCGAGCAGGGAGCCTGATGGGGGGCTCGATCCCAGGACCCTGGGATCATGACCTGAGCCGAAGGCAGTCACTTAACCAACTGAGCCACCCAGGCACCCCTAGGACTTCCATGTTTTAAACATAATGAATTATGTGCCAATATTTATAAATCAGGAGATCTCACATAAAAGTCTGGATTTCTGGCATCCCTTGAAAACGTAGAAGATGTGCCAACTCTGAACCTTATATTCCTCCCTGGCAAAAATTGGCTAGATCTGGTAGCAACTTTTCCTTTAGATGGACCTTGGGTTCTCTGGTTTGCCACAGTCCCCACTACTCCTTAATGTCTACCAGGGGGCTCCCTTTACTCATCCAGCTTACTGTCACGGCCCCCATAGGCATTTGAGATTTTAACCCCTGCTTTCAGCTTTTTTCTTTAAAAGGAGACACGGCTCATCAGAGCGCTCTGTCCTGGCACATGCTTAGCAAGGCTTAGAGGGAGTCTGGCCATGTTTGCTGAAGATTTGCTGGGTAGAGGGGGGGAGGGGAAAGTCAGAAGGGTGCTCACTGTGAATCCAGTCCATAGATTCTTAGGATCAGTGAACTCACATGGGTGTTTGAACTTGGCTGGTACTATTTTGCTTTATCTGAACATGTAGAGATATATTTAGTGTAAATATAAAACAATACATTTAAAAAATTAAAATTAACTTACGGAGAGCCTACCGTTCTCAGATTTCTACATGTATTTCTCACCCTCTGCGGGCAGTACTATTATTTCCCCCATTTGAGAGCAAGGGGGTGGAGACTCAGGCTGGTAACTTGCTCAGGATCACACAGCCAGGAAACGCGAAGCTGTGATTGCAGCATAGCCAGAATGACCCAGGAACCTCGATTTGGGCAGGATTGGAGGCACTGGTAGATGATGGGTTCGTTACTGTGGTTTTCTCTCGCTGGGGTTGTTGCCTCATTTTCTGGGGATGTAGCCTGTCTCCCTCCTGTCAGGTTGGGGCATTCTTTCCTTGGCACGGGGTTGAAGTTAGCCAGCCTGCGGGTCTGTTAGATCCGGAGACATGCAGGGGGAAGAGGCTTCAGAAGCAAGGGGAGCACGGGGTGGGGTAGGGGGGAGGCAAGAAAGCAGTGGTCCCACACCAGCCAGGGCCAGGTGCCCTTAGACAGCGGGCCTGGATCCCGGAAGCCCAGGGCCCACCAGCCAGCCCCTGGGCATGAGCTCATGGCCCGTGTCCCCGCGTCTGAGGTCAGCGCCCCGTTGAGCATCCATCTTGCTGCAGTGGAAGATTTTAGTACCCTTGTCGTCACTTTGCATTGCTTCTGGGCTGCGTTCCCTCTTATTTCATTTTCATCTGAAATCCTGAGCTCACCCTCCTCAGCAGCTGACGGGACCATTTATCTCCAAGGCTGCAGCCAGTCGAAGGGCTGCTGACTGCTAAACGGAGCGCTCTGGGTTTTTGCCACCTTGTTTTTGTTCCTGCAGATAGGGATGGGAGACAGAAGAGCGTCTTCCTTTTGGAGCAGTGAAGCTGTCAGAGCTGTAGAGTCTCAGCTCTATCCCCTCTGCCCCAGAGGGCACTGCCCTGGGGGACTCTGTCCCTCTGTCTTCTGCCCTTGGGGACTCAAAACCTTAAGAGAGTGTGGCCTGCGCTTTGCAAGTGTCCTGTCAAACGCTCCTGGATCATCAGATTTGGAAGGGCTCCCAGAGATGGCGTTGTTAGACCTTCTCTCAGGGCTCAGATAATCAAACGAGGCTCAGAGAGGGTGAGAGACTTGTGGGCTTTGCACAGCAAATGAGTGGCAGAGCACCATTGGCAGCTCCAGCCGCAGACCTTCTGCCTTATCCCAGCCTCTTGAGGGTCTGAGAAGGCCAAGGCTTAGGGGCCCCCTCCTGACGCACCAACCACCTGGCATGCTCTTCCCCCAGCTCTCTGAGAGGCTGCTCCTTCTCCCAGTCTGCTCGCATCTCAGATGTTCCCTCCTCAGAGAGGCTGCCCCCGACACCCCCCCCCAACCCAGCCCTCTACCACGTTCTCTCACATCCTCCACTTCTCTCGTTGGCTCAGAGCTCTGATCAGCACCTGAAATGATCCCCTATCAGGGTTGAGCTTGCGTTTTTATGATCTCTCTCATCAGAACACAAGCTCCATGGGGGCAGGACTGTGGGCCGGCTTTTTTTTTTTTTTTTTTTTAAGATTTTATTTATTTATTTGATAGAGAGAGAGAGAGAAACAGCACGCAAGCACATGAGCAGGGGGAGAGGGAAAGCAGACTCGCCGCTGAGCAGGGAGCCTGATGTGGGGCTTGATCCCGGGACTCTGGGATCATGACCTGAGCTGAAGGCAGATGCTTAACCGACTGAGCCGCCCAGGCGCCCCGTGCGGGCTAGCTTACTCACTGTTCTTTCTCAAGCACCAGGCACACGAGAGGGCTTCGTAACCATGTGTGGGATGCAGGAATAAACCTAGCTAGGTGGATTTCGGGGACTCCTTAAACAAGGAAACAGTTTTCAGTAAGCAATGAAAATTGAAACATCTGAAGAAACACCTTCATTTGCTTTAGATGAGATCTTATTTGTGTAAACAAAATCCACTCTTAAACATGCTTCAGGGCCACGGATTGGTGCATCAGACACCGTTTGCTAAGTGCTGGGGCCATGGCATGCCCTGTGCAGGGTGCTGGCCGTGCCCAGACCAGGAGAAGCTGGGGTTCACCAGGAGTCTTCTCAAATTGGCTTAAACACAAAGGAGAATCCATTGGGTCACATGGTTGAAAAGTCTAGGTGTTGGTCTGCTTGATCCCAAAGCCCACACTCTTCCAAAACTACTTAAAAAATTATTGTATGATTTATATACAGTGAAATGCACAGATCTTAAGTGTATGGTTTGACCAGTTTTGACAAATGCATGTACCTGTGTAATAACACACACCTGTCAAGGAATAGACCATCTCCATTACCTCAGAAAGTTCCCTCAAGTTCCCCGCTTCCAGGCAAGCCCTCCTTCCCCAGCCCTGCCGTCCCAGGGGCAAACATTCTTCCAATTTCTTTCACCATAGATTAGCTTTGTGTCTTCTGGAATGTCACGGGAATGGCACCGTACAGAACGCACCCTCTTGCGTCTGCCTTCCTTTGCTTAGCCTCGAGTTTGGTGCTCAGCATCCATGTTGCAGGTGTCAGCAGTTCACCCCCTATTACTCCACGCTGAGCCGCGTTCCCTTGTACAGACCCACCACATTTTGTTTTTCTGTTCATCTGTTGACGGACACTTGGGTTGTTTCCAGTTATGGGCTTCGTGAATAAAGCTGCTGCGAACATCCGTGTGGGACTCTTTTTGTGGACATGTGCACTCATTTTTAATAAATTCCTAGGCGAGAACTTGCGGAATGTAGGTGAGAAAAATCCAAAAATCCCATGTCCTCAATAGCGATGGGTAGACCACCTCCCTGTGCTGGAGGCTTCTGTCTGTAGGTGTGACCGAAGACTGGTTGTGAACTGTGTGGGGGCCCAGACCATAGTAATCTGAAGCACTGTGTTGAGTAGCTGGTCCATACCCAGCATCGATGAGTAGGTGGAGGGCTGAATCTGTTTTGGAATGATATTTGTTTGGAGACAATTCTCCATGGATGTCTTGCATTTCTGCATATCTTGCAAGCAGAGGCACTAAGTGCCTTCCTTCCAGACTATTAGTTTAGAGGTTGTTTGTGTAGTGAACAGCCTTGGAAGACAGAGATAGTATTTTTCTCCAGAGCAGAAGGTAGGCATGTCTACTGTCCATTATAAAAGATTTGGGCTTCCGAATATTATTCAGACTGACAAAAGAAGGGAATTCTGACACAGGCTATAACATGTATGAACCTTGAGGACATGACACTAAGTGAAACAAGCCAGTCACAAGAAAGACAGATACCATATGATTCCACTTAGATGAGGTCTCTAGAGTAGTTGAATTCAGAGAGACAGAAAGTAGCGTGATAGTTGCCAGAGGCTGGGGGAAGGGCAAATGAGGAGCTGTTGTTTAATGGGTATGAAGTTTCAGTTTTACAAGAAGGAAAAGCTCTGGCGATCTGTTGTACAACAACGAGAATATATTTAATACTACTGAACTGTACCCTTAGAAATGGTTAAGATAGGGATGCCTGGGTGGTGCAGTTGGTTAAGCATTTGACCCTTGGTTTTAGCTCAGGTCATGATCTCAGGGTCCTGAGATTGAGCCTGGGATTGGGCTCCATGCTCAGTGCAGAGTCTACTTGAGACTCTCTGTCCCTCCCACTCTGCCTCTCTCTAAAATAAATAAATAAATATTTTATTTTATTATGTTATGTTAGTCACCATACAATACATCATTAGTTTTTGATGTGGTGATCCACGATTCATTGTTTTCGTATAATACCCAGTGCTCCATGCAGTACATGCCCTCCTTAACACCCACCACTGGGCTAACCCATCCCCCCACCCCCCTCCCCTCTATAACCCTCAGTTTATTTCTCGGAGTCCATAGTCTCTCATGGTTCATCTCTCCCTCCGATTTCCCCCCCTTCATTTTTCCCTTCCTTCTCCTAATGTCCTCCATGCTATTCCTTATGTTCCACAAATAAGTGAAATCACCGTATATACAATGGAATATTACTCAACCATCAGAAAGGATGAATACCCAACTTTTACATCAACATGGATGGGACTGGAGGAGATTATGCTAAATGAAATAAGCCAAGCAGAGAAAGTCAATTATCATAAATAAATCTTTTTAAAAATAGCTAAGATAGTAAATTTTATGTGTATTTATCACACACACACACACACACACACACACACACACACACACTTTGGGTTTCCTAAGCTCAGAGTTCCTATCCTATCCTATCCTGTAAGGTGACTCATTGCATGTCTTTGCACTGCCATATGGGACCTGGAAGTTGGGGAATGGGAGCAGGGAAATGCTGATACTCTGGTTACTGCTGTGCTGTGAATAATACACTGTCCCTCGTCTCCGACCCAGGGTCTCATGTCTTCTGCCAGCATTCATAAAGCTGCGGCACGTTAACTCACTAGCTGCTAGGAGGGTCAATCTCAGACCTTCCATAGTTCTTGACAATAGCAATCTCTGTTGTTTTTCTTTAAGTATCTTTAAGTCCTTGTCTGCCTCACTAAACTCTATGCTCCCTTCTTCAGGGCTTCATTCCCAGGGTCTCACACAGTGCACTTGGCACATAGGAAATGCTCAATAAATATTTGTAGAACGAATGGAGGGCTGAGTAAATGAATGTTGGTCACCTTGATCCCATTGCCTCTTCTTCAAGAAGAGCACTTCTGGAACAGACGGCCTGGCTTACGCTCCCAGCTCTTTGGAAACAGGCTCCTGGGGGAGCCATCTCTGCTTTGTGCCAGGCTGGCTCTTCCTCTTCTTCCCCACCTCCTCCCCCGAGCTCCTCCTGCACCAAGGCTACCAAGGACACTTCAAGGGGAGGAAAGACCCACTTCTCTCGATCTGCCAGCTATTGGCTTGTGGTGGTCAAGTATCACCCTCTCCACTTTCCAGAAGAGGAAACAGGCTCACGGAGGTAAAGGTCTCATGTAACCCTTGCCCTGGGTTTGGCCACTCACTATCCAGGCTCAGATGGGTCCAGGTGCTGGGACTTTTGTTCCCATAGAGTACTGGCGGCCCTCTGGCCATCAAGAGGGCTGGATGGGGGTGGAGTGTAGAAGCATCTTGGACTGTTGACAAGAAGGTTGACCCACAGCAGTGCAGTTAGCACTCAATAGGATCACTCGGGGCCTCTGAGCAACTGCCAGTGGGGGGCCCTTGCCTGGCTCTGCATAGCTCAGGAGGTTACTTCACTGGAAGTGGGTGTTGTGTGGGGGTAGACTTGTCTTCCTAGGCTCTCTCGATGCTGACTTGAATCCTATTCTTGCTCCTTGTAGGTCTGGTCCCCTCAGACTCTCAGGCTAGTCGAATCTCCTCCAGCCGCCCCGGGATGGCTGTCTCTGGCAATTTCTTTGTTCTCTTTTCATAACATTATGCCTTGTTCCCCGTGGGGCCTCCCATTTATTTTCAAGAGCTTCCTTTTGAAGTAAGGGAAAAAAACCAAAGGAAACTTATCAATTTCTCCTTTAATTTTTGCAGAAACAGCTTCTGTTCTCTTCCACATAATGTGGGTCCCTCTGACTTATTGGGGCAGAGTCTATGGGAGGGGTGGGCAGAGAAAGCAACAAAAACATAAATACTCATATTTAAGATAGGACATTGCTATTCAGGAATTGTGGGATGGGTTTGGGGCCGAATTAGGGCTTCTAGGTGACATCCCTGGTCAAGTCTGTGTTTATTTATTAAGCCTCTACTGTGTGCCAAATGCTTTGTTGATTCATGGATCTCGAGTGCTTAAAAGATATACTTTCTTCTCAGTGATAAATCCGTGGTTCTTGCATTTCCATTCATATGGGCTGGAATGAAAGATCTGGAGGAAAAAAAAATTAGCCATCAGCAGTAGGAGTAGGTTTGCATGGCCATCATGCACCCATTCATCTTTAAACAAACATTTATTGAGCACCTGCTATGGGCCGAGTCTTTGACTGGATCTTGGGGCTATGGCTTTGGCTATGAGAAGTAAGGTCTCTGTTTCATGTGCCTTAAATATTAAACAAGTAAACGAATCCATATGGAATGACAGATAATGATAAACGAAGGGTGGAAAAGTAACATGGGTGAGCGATATGGGCAGCTCTGGGAGAGTGCTGTCCAAGGCCAAGTACTCTCAACCCACTCAGAAATTACTTCTTGAAGGGCTCAGAGCTGAGTTGCGGATGCTGTGTCCATGTCTCATGTCCCTTGTGTTCTTTTTCTGGTTGCTGTGCTGAGCCACCCTCACCTTCACCCCATTCTCATTGGCTCCTGCCCTGCCTGCATTCTCCCAAATCCAGTCCCTCAGCTGGGTCCGTCGATTCCCTCGTGCCCTGGACCACCCCTTGTGCATCTGCTCCAGCTGCCCTTGCTCCAGTACACCAGGCATCTGGCAAGTTCCTCCCCAGGATATCTGCAGGGCTTGATCATTCACTTGTATTTAGGTCTTTGCTCAAATGTCACATTCTTGGTGAAGTCTTTCCTGGTCTCCCAGTTTAAAATTCCAACAATGCCACCCCCACTCTAGACCTCTCCATTCTCTATCCTGCTTTCCTTTTCTCCTTAGCTTTTTGTCATCATTTGATACACTGTGTATTTTGATTAGCAGTTATTACCCTTAGGTCAGAAGCGATTAGAGGAGGGAGCAGTTACTGGAATCCAGAGGGAGAGTGCTGTGGGGACAGAGAGAGCTGTCTTGAGTGGACCAGGGACCCTCCTGTTGAGGGACCCAGGCAGCCTGATGCAACCCCACTCCCCTTCTCCCTCTGATCTTGCTGAGGCTCCCACTTGGCCAGGCCCAATCAGAGGATGGGGACAAGTACCTGTCAGCCTCCAAGGGCACAGAGAAGCTGGGAGAAAGTGATCGAACAAACTCTTCTTTGGAGCCCCAGGGCTTTCCTAAAGAGTTCTGGGGACATCATAGTGGGAAAAGAGTGACCCAAAGGATTGGACTTTGATTAACCACCACCATTTCCACCAGTATGTGTGTGGTGGAGAGAGGACAGAGAATTACAAGGCCTGAATTTGAACTTCAGCTCTCCCAATAAGCAGGTCTGTGACTTTGGACAAGTCACGGTGCCCTCTGAGCCCAGATACTCATCTGTTAAATGCAGATAAAAATCTCTGCTCTGTGTCACTTTCTGGATGGTTGTGAAGATTCAGTACAATTCAGGATGTGGGAGTGCTTTGCAAATGGCAGAATCTTGGACAGAATTGGTTGTTTTAATCTCAGCTGCCAGTGCATGCTTCCATTGTTGACTCAGAAACTCCAAGTCTAGATGCAAAATGTGTTACTGGTCACCATGAGGACCTGGGAATAACAGATGTTTTCAGCTAAACTGGTCCACTGAAATTGGTTTCTGACGAAAAAATCCACAAAATTCTTAAGATCCCAGGTGTTCTGTTCCCCATCAGTATGTGAGATACCCAGCTTTTTCTGGGGGCCTACGGACAAGATCTTGATTCCAGCTTGATAGATGCTTCAAGCTGTGACCGGTGCTCATCCCTCGTTCCTCCTTCACTCAAGCCAAAGGGAGCACCTCTCTGGGGGTGAGGGAGGACAGCAGGGTGGTGGGCAGGGCTGTGTGTTCCCTACAAAGCTGCAGGAAGAGCGAGGGGGGAACTGCAATCTTCCCTTCTTTGTTCCGGGGCCCACGGGCCATTCAGTAGCAGGTAGGAGACGCCCCGCGGCCAGAGCCCTGTGGTCCCGGCTCCAGGGATAGCAAGAACATTGCCTGTGGTTGCCAAGGCCTCTAGCGGCAGAGGGCAGGTCTCTTTAGCAGTCTGGGCCACTAGCCCAGTGTGACGTCGGCTAGCGGGCACGCCGCGGCTAATTGCTGTGATTTGGCATTCAGTGCCAAGTGCGAGGGTTAGAGGCAGTTCTCAGCCAGCCCGTGCTGCCGGCTGCCAGGCTCCGGCTTTGATAACAAGTCAGAGCCGTGTTTGTTATTGGGGGTGGGGCAAGAGGCCCTCATTTTCTCTGTGTGGCAGCTTTGAATACATTCTATTTCCCTACCGCGGGGTCCCGTGGCTCAGCAGCCTGCTCTGCCACCTCCTTATCCCATATTTGGACAAGTTGCTTCCTTTCCTGGGCCTCAGTTTGCCCACTAGTCAAATGAGGAACTTGTACTTGATATGAGATGTTTCTTCCAATTGGAAAATGTTGTGTTTCTAGGCAAGTTTTCTCAACCTGGCAATACTGATATTTGGGGCAGGATCATTCTTAGTTGTGAGGGGCTCCTGTATGCTGTAGGGGGTTTAGCGGCACCCCTGGTCTCTATCCACTAGATGCCGGTGGTACCCACCCCTAAAGTCGTGACAAACAAAAACCACTCCAATAAAAAATAATGGTGAAAATCCCTCAGAGAGCAAAATTGTGCCAGGTGGAGAACGACTGATTTCGGGTATGCTGAAGGTTTTGTGGGTTGTGGGAAATATGTCCCCTGAGTATTACTCTGGAGGGTAACTTGTTATCATTATTAGTTACTATATGCATATCTATCTATCGATTGATTGATTGATCAATTGTGTACTATGTGCCAGACATTGGGAATATAAAATTGAATAAGACAGGGCGCCTAGGTGGCTCAGTCGGTCAGATATTGGGAATATAAAATTGAATAAGACAGGGTGCCTTCGGCTCAGGTCATGATCCCGGGGTCCTGGGATCGAGTCTTATATGGGAGCCTGCTTCTCCCTCTGCCTCTGCCTCTCTCTCTCTCTGACTCTCATGAATAAATAAATAAAATCTTAAAAAAAATGAATAAGACAGGTCTGTCCCTGCCTACATGAAACCTATATTCTAGAGAGGGCTTGGGGAGAAAGAGATAATATTCATGTAACCACATGAGTGATAACACAATTTCAAATATCACCTTGATGAAACAGGTGGGCCCGATGGAATCATAGGGGTCCTTATAAGAGGGAAGCAGGAGTGTCAGAGTCAGAGAGGAAACGAGATAATGTGCACAGCGCTCAGAGAGGAGAGGGTGCTTGCTACATTGCTGGCTTTGAAGATGGAGATGGGGCTGCAGCCAAGGGATGCGGGCAGCCTCCAGAGGCTGGCAGTCTAGAAGCCTGTCTCCCCTGGCGCCTCCAGAAGGGACACATCCCTGCTAGTCCCTTGATTTTAGTCCAGTGACACCCATTTTGGACTTTTGACCTCCAGAGCTGTAAGAGAATAAATTTGTGTTGTTTTAAGCCCCGACACTCATAGTAATTTGTTAACAGCAGCTGTGCGAAACTCATGCGGCTCCCCAAATTGGGTTTGTCATTTATTCTTGCCACCTCCACTCTAATCTACTCTTCCATTATAATCTTTTTTTTTTTTAAGATTTTATTTATTTGACAGAGAGAGACACAGCAAGAGAGGGAACACAAGCAGGGGGAGCGGGAGAGGGAGAAGCAGGTTTCCCGTGGAGCAGGGAGCCCGATGCGGGGCTCGATCCCAGGACCCTGGGATCATGACCTCAGCCGAAGACCTTAATGACTGAGCCACCCAGGTGCCCCATACCCTTCCATTATAATCTTTAAAGTCTATTTGTGGTTTATCCTCTCACCTTTTAAAAATATGATCAAATAGGGGCGCCTCGGTGGCTCAGTCAGTTAAGTGTCTGCCTTCGGCTGAGGTCATGATCCCAGGGTCCTGGGATCGAGCCCCACATTGGGCTCCCTGCTCAGCGGGAAGCCTGCTTCTCCCTCTCCCTCTGTCCCTCCCCGCCCCCCCGCTCATGCGCAAGCTCCTTATCTCTCTCAAATAAATAAATAAAATCTTAAAAAAATAAGATCAAATGTATATATTATCAACCATAAATATATAACCAAATGCATATATATTTGTGTCCTTTTCTTACATTAATAGCGTTTTATACATGGTCTTTCTCTTGCTTCTTTCACTTGACCATAGATTATAGAGATTACCCCGCAGCAGCATGTAGATATTCCTCATTCTCTTTTTTTTTTTTTTTAAAGATTTTATTTATTTATTTGACAGAGAGAGACAGCGAGAGAGGGAACACAAGCAGGGGGAGTGGGAGAGGGAGAAGCAGGCCTCCCGTGGAGCAGGGAGCCCAATGCGGGGCTCGATCCCAGGACCCTGGGATCATGACCTGAGCTGAAGGCAGACGCTTAACAACTGAGCCACCCAGGCGCCCCCTCATTCTCTTTTACTGCTCTATAGAATTCCATTGTGTTGCGGTACCAAATTTTATTTAGCATTCTCCTTTTGGTGAACGTTGGGTTGCTTCTAGTTTTTTGCTCCTCCAAATAGGGCTGCAGTGTGTATGTCTTCTCCTACTTTTGCCAGTGTGTCTTTAGGATAGATTCTGAAATCAAATCGTAAGTGATATGTCATTTTGTAGATATCGTCAATGTCCTTCATAAGGTTGTCACATTTTGCATCACCACCTATAATGTTCGAGAGAGCTGCTTTCCTCCAAACTTGGTCAAAACCACACATTTTCAAATCTTTGGACTTTAGCCAATCTGTAGGGAGAGGTGGGTTACCCGTGTGGATTTAATTTGCATTTTTTCTTATTATAAGTGAGGTTGAGCATCTTTTTTTATGGTTAATAGACCTTTGCATATCTTTTTTGTGAATTGTTCAATAACATTTGTAGTGAATAAGCTGAGCAGATGAATGAATGAGTGAATGAGTGAATAGATCAAAATTTCCAGGAAGAAGATGGGCTCTTTGAGGCAGGGCTACCAATCTGCTGTTTCTTTGTTTCCCAGCCGTGACCACTCCATCAGACACCCGGCACCACGCCAGGCACCTCACTGGGGCTTGGCAAACATTAATTTTTGTCAGGCAAAGTCAAATCTGATGGCATTTCAATAAAGGTAACAGCAAGCGCGGGCTTGTGAGTATGAGCAACTGGTAAACTGACACGCAGGGCGTGCTGCCGTGGATGGCTAGGGCTGGGAAGCTGAGCCCCCCTGCAGGTTGGGACAGACACTCCCGAGACACATCTGAAGCAGTAGCCTTAGCAGGGACCTGCCCCGGGCTGCAAACCTCCGGGCTATTCTTGTGCCTGTTCTATACCCACCAGCCTGATCCAGGGATGGGACATGTTGGCAAGGACGAGAAGAGCCCAGAGGGAATGAGCCATGGTGGAAAGATGACTGGCTTTGAGCCTGGTGGCTCTGGGTTTGAACCCTGGCTCTGCCACTCACTTAGCTCTGAGGACATGCATGAGTCCTTTAATCTGCTGGGTCTCTCAGATGCTTCATGCAAAATGAGGATCATTTCATCTTCAGCAACGTTTGTGAAATATTTGTGAAGTGTATATCTGGCAGCCTTGGTTATGCCAGTAAGTGTCATGGATTCCTGCATTCCTAGTATAAGAGAGGCCTGGGGCTATGTGATTTTACGTACCATCACATGTATTCCTCCCAGAAGCCCTTATGAGGTAATACCATGAGCACTGTTCTCGCTCAAATGAGGAAATTGAGGGACAGAGGTTAGTAATGGTCCGAGGTCTCAGATCTACTGAGTGGCGGAGGCAGGAAATGAACCCAGGCAAATTGCCTCGCAAGCCAAGGTGTTCCCCTGCCTTGCTCTCCGTAGCTAATTCTGCAGACCACATGCTGGGCCTCACCTGGAGGCCAGTGAACCAGACCTGGCCCCTCAAAGGACTTTGCCCCTTGTGGTGGGAGGTCTTCCGGACTGGCTATGTCGTCTGCAGGGTCCAGTGCAAAATGAAAATGCAGAGCCCTTGTTAAACAAAAATATTAGGAATTTTAAGACGGTAATAACAGGGCATTCAACCAAACGCAGGGTCATTCTGAACAGGGGGCCCACACGCCCATGCAGCTGGCCCTGGTGGTCTTGACTGGGCTCTGCCTCCCTGCCTGCTCCTGGGCTCCCTCTGGATGCCTTGCCAACCTCCTACCTTCTTCTGGAGACTCAAGGGAAACCCTGCGATCTGCTGAGTGGCCCCCAACACGAACCCTGAAAATCTTCATGACCAGATCTGCATAATAGGGTTACATGTGACTCAGGCTGGCCGAGAACCCCAACAAGCCCAGGTGAGATTAGGAAAGTCTCCACATAATAGTTACATTAATTATTAGTTATAGTAATAATAATAATAATTATTATTATTATTATGCCTGTCAACAGTAATCTACTCTGCATTCAGCATTCATATTTACTTAGCTTTTGCAGGTTATAGACTTCCTGAAAAATCAATGTTACTGAGCCAGGCTGTTTATGTCCAGAGTTATAAATTGTCTTCTCTTTCTTGTTCTGGAAAACTCCTAATGCCACAGCTTCCTGCAAAATACAGCACAAGATTCTGGCACCTTTCAAATAGTTGGCAAAAAGGAAGAACGCCCTTCTCATCTCCCACCCAACACACACAGAACACTAATTAATTACCTCAGTATAAATATAGTCCTGTAGTGTAACGTTCCCAGCCAAGACTTGTCTTCACACAGGCCTGTGTCCAGTTTGCTGCTTACACCTGGATTCATAATTTGGGAGCCTGGTCCATGTCACCTGAATGAGAAGAGCTGCTTGGGCCAAACTCACAAGCAGGTGGAACAACCAGGCATCGATGTGACCAGCCTTAAAACAGGGGACCTGTGATGGGTGGCCAGAGGGACATTGACTCATTCGCGTGGGATGTTAGGGTGCCCCCCCAGCCCAGGGAATCTGGCATATGTCTAACCTTGACCTCTCAGGGGTCTCTTTGCAGTAGGTTTAAATCTTAGCCCACAAAAATTGGGCATGCTCTTCAGGCTGGTAAATTCAATTTCAGTCATTCATGGGGTTCTCTATCTCCCCCATAATCGTCAAAGCAGAGAGAACACCCTTGTTTCTGTCCCATGTTTGGGGCACAGGTATCTTCACCGAGGGTGGGCATCCCAATGCACCATCCTAGGACACTCATCCTTAGCTGGGGGCAATGCATGCTGCTAAACATCCTTCAGCCGCAGGAAAGCCCTCCACAAAACAAAGGATTATCCTTCCCCAAATGTCAGGTGTGCTTGGATTGAGAAACGCTGCCTTTAGAGATTCACAAAACTCTTTGTTCCCAGCCTTTGGAGCTCTGACCACTTCATAGGCTGCGGACCACTTTTCCTTCCCTTCATGTTGTTTTGAATGTAACTCTCCTCTCTATTCTTGTTAATGTCTAGGGTACCTCACCCTTCAAAGAGCTTAGTCTTTAACAGACATGAACTGTGACTCATGATGCCCACAACCCAGGGTTAGATACTGGCCTCTTCCCAGCTTCCCTTGCAGCGAGAAGCTACTATGTGACACACTTCTGGCCAATGAGATGCCCAGGGAAATGTGGTAGGGGCTTCTGGAAAAGAGACTGCTTCTAGAGTGAGGTGTTCTGGAGAGGACAGCTGGCTGGTGTCAACCCCCATAGCCTCCTTCTTGGAGCACTCATGTGGGGATGTGATGAGTGGGCCTGTGGCAGCCATCTTGCAACCATGAGGTAAGTCAGGAGAATCATATAGATGCCTGACCTCTGTGAGCCGCTGAATGAACCTGGAACCATCCACCTACAGGCATCTTGTTAAATAAGCCACAGATGTCCTTGAGGTTCAGACCACACTTGATACACTTGGGCAAAAGACTTCTGTCTTACTCTTGCGTAAGAAGAGGAGAATAAATACTTATTGAATAAAGTTGTTGTGGAGATTTAATGAGATGATATATGTAAACATTTGTCTAAGTGCTTGGCATACAATAAATAATGTATTGTAAATGTTTTTATTACTGTCCCTATGAATGGAATTAATCAGGAATGATATTGTGGGTCTTCCGGTAAGTTTCTTCTACTGATACATTGTTCACTCCATTACCCAACAAATATGCATTAAAGCCTGCCATGCTAAGATAGTGTAACGGTAGGAAATTATTTTAAAGAATACAATTAGAGGGAAACAATACCCAAGAAGTTGTCTTAGATCCCATCAAAATTCCCTTTCATTTAAGAGCAATATTTTGCAAACTTTAGTTTTCTGCCTTCTGTCTTTATGTTTGTCATATCTATTTACCACATCCATGCTGTAGTATAATACCTGTGCTATTATTGACTTAGAGCTTTTCTTTATACCAACTTACTCTTTTTGGTTAAATAGATTTATTTTAAACAGAAACTTTATATCACTGCAGTAAAGGGAAAATCAAAATCACTTGGCATAAACAAAAAACATAGCCAAAATATAAATGCAATACAAGATTCTCTGTTACTAAATTAAAATAAAATAATTTTTTGGTGTGCTACCTAAAATCATCTTGCACACCACAGCTTTACCTGTACTGCACTTAGTGAAACACTGAAGAGAATAATCAGATTGGGTGAAAAAAAACTTAACGTTGAAAACTACCTGAGATTCATAAATGCTGCTGTGGGTCTTGACATAGGAGTTAGACATAAATAATATGATTATTATACCTAATTATTCTTCAGCAGTTTATCATACTTAGAGAAACATTACTATGAAATATAGTGTGACTTTCTGGTTGATAACATTTCCCCCTTTTTTATTAATTTTATTAACATCTCTTTATCATAATCCCCAAGATATTTCACAGTGAATGTAGGGAATCCAATAATACCTTTCAACACTAATTTACTCTGTGGTCAGCATTTACATTTAGTTAACTTTTGCAAGTTATGGACTTTTTGAAAAATCAATGCTACTGAATCAGTCTGTTTATGTCCAGAGTTATAAATTGTTTCTTCTTTCTCGTTCTGGAAAACTCTTAATGCTGCAGTTTCTTAATGCTGCAGTTTGTGCAAAATTTAGCATAAAATTCCAACACTTTTCAAATTGTTGACAAAAAGTTCACTCCCCTACCACCCAACGCACACGTACAATTTCAAGAATATATGTATAATAAATTGCCCTTGAATAAATCTGAACCTGAATCACTCCGCCTATGGGAAGTATCTTCATTTCGGATTATTTTGTGATTGTCAGTCGAAGTCATGGTAGGTAGGAGTAAGAACTTTTGAAGAGAATAGACACTCTCATTGTCAGTTGTCCTGGGAGAAGAGCTGAGAATGAGGTCAGGAGCTGGGTCTAGGATGGAGCTGTTCAGAAAGAGCAACTTTGGAAATAGGTATGATTTAAAGGTTGATATAAACATCTCGGGGATGGTGGTCCTTAAGGATGTGGTCGGGTCCGGCAACCTATGGAATGAGGGAAAATATTTGCAAATCATATATCTGATAAAGGGTTAATATCTACATAAAGAACTCCTACAACTCAACAACAAAAAGACAGCCTTATTTTATTTATCTATCTATCTATCTATCTATCTATCTATTTATTTATTTATTTATTTTTATTACTATGTTCAGATAGCCAACATATAGTACATCATTAGTTTTTGATGTAGTGTTCAACGATTCATTACTTGCTTGTAACACCCAGTGCTCATCACATGTGCCTACTTAAAAAATGAGCAAAGAACTTTCTCCAAAGAAGATATACAAACGGCCAAAAAGCATATGAAAAGATGCTCAACATCACTCATCACAAGGGAAATGCAAATCCAAATCACAATGAGGTATCACCTCACACCCATTAGGATTGCTACTGCCAAAAAATAGAAAATGTCAAGTGTTGGCAAGGATGTGGAGCGATTGGAACCCTTGTGCACTGTTTGTGGGAATATAAAATGGTGCAGCCTCTATGGAAAATAGTATGATGAATTCTCAAAAAATTAAACAAAGAATTATCATATGATCCAGCAATTATACTTCTGGGTATGTGCCCAAAGGACTTGAAAGCAGAGTGTGGAAAAGATATTAGTACACCCATATTCATAGCAGCCTTATTCATAATAGCTGAAAGATGGGAAGCAACCCAAATGTCCATCAATCACATTTCAAGTGTCCATTGATGAATGGATAAACAGAATGTAGTATATCCATACAGGGGATATTATTTGGCCTTTAAAAGGAAGGAAATGACGGAGGCTACCACATGGATGAACCCCGAGGACATTACGCTAAGGGAAATAAACCAGTCACAAAAAGACAAATACTGTGGATCCCACTTAGATCAGGTCCCTAGAGCAGTCAAGTTCATAGAGACAGAAAGTAGAATGGTGGTTACCAGGGGATTCAGGGAGTTGTTTAATGGATACAGAGTTTCAGAGTTGCAAGGTAAAAAGAGTTCTGGAGATTGGTTGCACAATAATGTGAATGTATTTGACACGGTACACTTACAAATGGCTAAGATGGTAAATTTTACCTTATGTGTATTTTACCACAATTACAAGTAAAAAGAATGTGGAGGGGTCCCTTGGGAAATTACTGATCTCCCTGCCAATATGGGCAAGTGATGGCTTAGGGTCAGTAAACCTTGAATTATCAGAGAAAATCTGACTCTGCTTTATGGTTACAGACTAGAAGCATGTCAGTTACTATGTAGAAAAGCATCTTCCCTCTGCCCAGCTGGGGCCTGAGGAAGGTTTGTTGGAAGGGTTCATGTCTGGAACTGGGTAGACCAGAGCTGTCTTTTGCACACTTGCGCAGGTATGCTTACCATCACACCTGCCGACACGCCAGCCGTTTCTTCAATGCTTGGGGTAGCTAGAAAATTGGATTTCAGAGTGCTTTAAAGCTAGAAAGCTCATTCCCTTGAGGAGTCAATGCTAGGACGCAGTGTCTCCTTCGGCCAGCAAGGAAGAAGCCACCATACTGTGGGTGGCTGACTTTGGCACACTGGATTTAAAAGACTTCCCTGGGATTTGAGGGCTTACCTCTCTGTAACTCTAGCTCCCCACACGTTCGGGCCCCTGAACTTGTTACTGGATAATTGCAATTGCTTCCCTGATTGCCTCCCCCCAGAATCAAATAAATTCCTCACGATGCAGTCCGATCCTTCTCCCCAAATTGCAGCTGTATTTCCCTCTGAAGACAGTCTGAACGCAGTTTAGCATTTGTGGTTCTCCACGTGGTTCTAAGCCACCCCCCCCAACCGTGGTCCCCTCATCTTTTGCATGTGGTGGCTGACTGAACATGAACTGTTCTCTGCACTCAGCCCCACTTTCTTGTTTCTGGCCTTTGTCCTTGTCACTCCGCCATCCCGGACCCTCCCCTCTCAATCTTGTCCATCCTTAAAGGTCCACTTGAATTAAGTCCCCTCCTGCAGGGAGACCCCAGGACTCCTGGTCTGTTTGCTGCTTTTGATCAATCTGGTCACCCGCTACATTGCACTGTTACCATCTGTGTCCTTCTGAGTGTTTCTCTGGCTGGTTTCCAGGCTTCTTGGGTACATGAGGCACCTGTGACTCATTTCTGCATATCTTGCTGTGATTATGGGAGTGGCGAAGCCGCATGACCACAGGGAAAGACAGGTACTGTGAGTGGAGAAGGGTCTGGCTGAGATACGACAGGGAGCTATGGATAGCTAGAGAGGGCATGCCCATCTCGGGGAAAATTGTTGCTGTGGGAGAATCGCCCCGACCTGCCAGAGCCTCTGTTTTTCTAAGAGAAGCCTGAAATCAGAGTGTTTTTGTGAAACCTCATAGAAAGGGCCACATTCGGCCTGTGGCCTCTAGTTCGATGCTGTTGACATCCTGGCATGACACCTACCCCCAAAGTACCTTAGTGAGTGAACAGCTGGACACGGAATAGCTCAGAAAGGAAAACCAGCTCACCCCACAAGCTACTGTGTCTGTCGTGGGAAGCACTGGTTTGTTGGTGTTGAATTCGCCAGAAACGGTAGCTGTCCTAGTTGTGGAGGGCTTATCCTGGGCTGCGTCTGGTTGTAGGTCCTTCAGGGGAATGTGCTGGTTTCAGTAGCCTGACAGCCCTGGGAGCCAGGCACTACTGTTATGCCCAGAGGGACGAAGTGACCCCAGCGAGGTGGCAGAGACGGCTTGCCTGGCGCCCAGCCAGGGTTTGAAGCCGGGGCCGGAGACCAGAGCCAAGTCGCTTTGTCATCACACCTGCAGGACAGCCTCTGAGACCGCACTATGCTTTTAGGGTTCTTTTCAGACTGCTGTCACACACTTCCCTCGTCCTAACCTTGAGACGGTGCTGTAGAGTCAGCCGGGCTGGTGACACGTTCCCGTGTTGGAGATCAGACTGAGCCACAAGGAATGGAGAGAGTCACGCCCCAGAGGATACGGCTGGTTGGGAACAGAGCCCGCATGCAAAGCCATCTTCGTTCCACCTGCATCCTCATTATGTTGGTTTAGCTCCATTTTGGGCTCCCTTTCTGGGTCCAGGGCTTAAGAGAGTGACTTAGTCCATCTGGATTCATCAGGTTTGTTGAAATAGGGAAGCAGGGGGCCTGGCAGATAAGGGGCTGGGGAAAGGCAAGGTAAACACAATTAAGCACCATTAGTGGGTCCTGAAGTGTGAACGAAGTGACAGCAATGTGAGAATAAATAATTAGGTTGGAGAGGAAGACCACAGACGCGAGACGTGGGAGCGCTGCTGTTGCGCAGGGCTATGGGCTGGGCTGGGGGTGGGGGCGGAGATCCCAGGGTAGCACCTGCCTCGACGTCCTGTCGCGGAGGAACAACGTCCTCGGCCAGCCTGGCATTTGGGGACCTATGCTACCTGCCCCTCTTCCAAGCAAACCCCATCTCCTGAAACAGCTTTCTTTATTCTTCCTGCTAGTCAGCACTCAGGCTAATAATAATATTATTATTAACAAGCTAATTTTTATTCAGGGATTATGGACCTGGCACTATTTTAAGGGTTTTATAGGTTTTAATTTATTTAACAATCCTAGCAACTCATAGATAGGTTTATTACTATTCCCTTTTGACAGATGAAGAAACAAGGGGCATAGAGAAGCGAAGGTTACTCAGAGGACTTTGAATGTACAGTGTGGCTTGAAAGCCTGTGCCCTTGGCTCAGCGGGCCCCGTGCCCATCAGATTAGTCCCTTTTCTCAAGGTGATGCCTATTGTCAGACCACGCTATTTCTTTCCAGGCCCTCTCTCTCTCTCTCTCTCTCTGTGTTATAACATAGAAGCCCAGACACTCGTATCACACACTACCTATTTTTTTCTGCCTTCCTTTTAAAAATACATTTACATATTAATACACACAGATCCAGCCCATTCTTTTTTGTGTCGTGGTGGCAAAATATATGAAACAAAATTTACCATTTCAACCATTTTTTAAAAATTATTTTTATTTTTTTCATACTAAGTCCCATTTTAACCATTTTTAAGTGTACAGTTCAGTGACATTATATTCACATTGTTCCATAACCATTACCATCATCCATCTTCAGAACTTTCTCATTTCCCTAAACTGAAACTTTATGCCCAATAAACAATAATTCCCAATTTCCCCTCTCTCCTCACAGCCCCTGGCAACCACCATTCAACTCTCTGTCTCTATGAATTGACAACTGTAGGTACCTTATATAAATGGAATCATACACTAGTTCTTTTTGTCTGACTTATTAGCATAAAGTCCTCAGGGTTCATTTATATTGTAGCATGTGTCTGAATTTCATTCTCTTTTAGGCTGAATAATATTCCATTGTATACACACACACATATATACAGTATATATATGTACTATGCGTGCACACACACACACACATAATGGAATATTGTATATTCCAGTTGACAATAGGTTGAGTTGCTTCTACCTTTTGGCTTTTGTGTCTAATGCTGCTACGAACATGGGTGTACAAATCTCTCTTCAAGTTCCTGCTTTCACCCCTTGGGGGTATATATTTATAAGTGCAATTGCTGGATCATAGGGTAGTTCTGTGTTTAATTTTCTGGGGAGTCTCCATACTGTTTTCCTTTTCTCATCATTTTATACTGTTGTATAGTATTCCATTCCATTTGGTTTCACCTGTATTCAATGTGCAGTGACTGTCTTTGGACATGTCTTCATGTGCACACAGAACTGTTTACCTAAGGTGAACACTGACCAAATCAATGCTCTGGGGTTGAGGAGAGTCTTGATTAATAGGCTTAATTCCACTGGACTAGGTGTTGGTCTCCTGTGGGATCACCCACGATCTTATCTTCTTTCGCTTTAGCTGTGCATGGTGACTCCTCACAGACCATGGCAGACCCAGTTCCCACTCTCACCCACTGAGAGACAGAAATGCAGTCCCCGTGAGCTGGGCTTCAGCTTTCTTTGCCCATCCCAGGGCTGTTTTGCAAGAGTAATGCTCAAGCTCCATCATTCATGTCTCTTGTGAAGTCCTTTCTTTTAGTCCTGGATGCCAGCAACCCAATGGTTAGTCCTCCTTTCAGTTTGTGCAGTTTCTTCTACCAGAGTTATGTCCTCAGTAATTTCTGCTTAATTGATCCCATCCATCAGTTATTCCTGCTTTGGTGCCACCTCTTCCAGGAAGCCTTCTCTGTTTACTCCTACCCATTCTTATCTCTCCCTTTTCCGAACTTAATAATGATGATAAGAATAAATGATAGTTACTGTTTATTGAGTCCTGAGTCAGGTGTCATATATTCTTACAAAATTCTTACAGAAGTGGGGCACCTGGGGGGCTCAGTCAGTTAAGCCTCCGACTCTTGATTTTGGCCCATGATCTCATGGGTTGTGAGACTGAGCCCCATGTGGGACTCTGTGCTCAGTGGGGAGTCTGCTTGGGGATTCTCTCCCTATACCCCCCACCCCTACATCCTCTCTCTATCTTAAATCAATCAATCAATCAATCAATCAATCTGAAAAAATTCTTACAAAAGCCCAGTGAGGCATACAGTATGGTTATTTACATTTTATAGGGGAAGGAACAGGCACAGAGAGGTGAAGTAGCTTGTCCCAAGGTACCATGCTGTCCAATGGCAGGACTGGTTCCAAGCTCAAGCAGTTGGACTAGGGGATCTTGAAACTCACACCATCATACTTCCTACTCTTGCCACGTTGCTGTCTGAACTCTTCACTTTGTCACATCATAAATCACCTGGCATTGTCTCTAACGTCAACAAGGTTGATGCCCTTCTCAAGAGCGTTATGTCTTTTCCTTTCCTAAAGTTTTAGGCACACAGCAGGTGCTTGGAGAATGTTTCTTGTCTTTGTCTCATTACCGTCTATGAGTGAATCTGCGGGCTGTTTTCCAGGAAAGAGGGTAAATAATTTCCTGCCATTAGTGGAAGCAAGCTGGTGGAAAAAGACTTATAAAGACAACAGACAACTCAAAAAGCAGAGTGAGTCATTGACCCTCACTTTCAAAAGGGAGTGATGATTAACATTAAATTATTGAAAATGTATTGATACCTATAGGTGTCAGACTCTCAAGATAGGCAGACAAGGACACAGTCCCTGACCTCAAGGGCTCACAGTGGGGGAGACTGGGAGGTAAAAACACAGGGACAAGAAAATGTGATAAATTCTAAGGTCAAGTCATTACAGAGAAGGGATTCCTTTACTCATGGTATGTGAGTACTCATGTGTGTGGGAGTGTATGTGAGTGTGTGTGGTTGTGGGAAAGTGAGTGGGTATGTAGGCATTCATGGTTATGAGGAAGTGTGAGTAGGCATGCTTGTGTGACTGTGTCTATGAGAAAGTGTGTGTGGCTACACGGGCATTCATGGGGACGAGAGAGTGTATGTGTATGAGAAAGTGGGAGTAGGAATACACGTGTGGGTTTACATGTGTGAGTATGTGTGTTTAAATGAGTGTGTGCTTGCCTGTGTATGCTTGTGGCTAAATGGTAGTGTCAGGAAAGGCTTCCTAAAGGAGGAGCAGATTGTATTAATTATGTGTTGCTGGCTAACAAATGATGAGATATAGTGGCTTCAAACAGCAAACATCTGGGGGCTCCTGGGTGGCTCAGTCGTTAAGCGTCTGCCTTCGGCTCAGGTCATGATCCCAGGATCCTGGGATCGAGCCCCGCATCGGGCTCCCTGCTCAGCGGGAAGCCTGCTTCTCCCTCTCCCACTCCCCCTGCTTGCGTTCCCTCTCTCGCTGTGTCTCTCTAGGTCAAATAAATAAATAAAATCTTTAAAAAAAAAACAAACAGCAGACATCTGTTATCTCATAGTTTCTGTGGGTCAGAAATCAGGGCTTAGCTGGGTGCCCCCGCCTCATCTCAGACAAGGCTACCATCAAACCTGGAGATCTCATCTGAAGGCTCAGCCGGGGAAGAATCTGCTTCCATGCTCACTCACATGGTTATGAGCAGGACTTAGTCCTCGTGGGCTATAGGACGGAGCCCACCTTTGATTCCTTGTCATGTGAGCCTCTCCATATCTCACATCAACGCAGCTGGCTTCCAATGGAAAAGTGAGCTAGCAAGGGCAAGGCAGAAGGAGCAAGGTGGAAGCCAGTCTTTTTGTAACCTAATTTTAAAAGTAACGCCCATCACTTTTGCTGTATTCCACTTGTTAGAAGTGAGGCAATTGGTCCAGCCTCCACTCAAGGGGAGGGAATTACACAAGGGTGTGAATACCAGGAAGTGGGATCTCTGACGGCCATCCTAGAGGCTGCCTGTTCCATGGATACTTCAGCTGAATCTTTACAGGTGACCAGGAGTTAATCAAGTGAATAAGAGGCACCCGGGTGTAGTTCTCAGGAGAGAAGCAGGTGAGCAGACACACAGGTATAGAAGAACACTTGCTGCCTTGGGGGAAACAATGTCCTATGTGGCTGGCACATAGATTGTGTGTGTTTGTGCACACATGTGCTTACATGCACACACATGCACACATCTGTGGTTATAGGGAGACAGGAGAAAAGAGAGATAAATCTAGAGCATGCATTTGTCACATACGTGATATTACCAACAGGGAGAAAAATTGGTTCTTGTGGGGAGTGAAAAAAATCTCAGATTTTACAGTGATTTATGGTCCTCCAGAACCAAACCCTATACAGTATATCTGTCATGTTTAATTTTCATGAGGAGAGTCTCAGTTGATTAGGAAGAAACTGTCCGACAGTATCCTTGGGCTGGTGGGGACAATGAAAGGAAGTCAAGAAATATTGGTCTAGAGAAGTCAGAGAAACCTTTATTCAATACTTATGACCTATCAGACTCCCAGTGTTACATGCTAAAATGTTGAGCATTTTGTATACATCCTATCATTCAATCTTGTAACAACCCTGTATCCTCTGCCTTTTAGGGAGAAGGGAACTGGGGTAGGTGGTTTCTGACATGGCCCCCAATGATCCCCATCTTCTGGTGTTTATGCCTCTCCCCTTGAATGTGGGCTGGACCTTGTGACCTGCTTCTAATAAATGAAATATGGCAGAAGGGAAGAGACATCACTTCTGTGACTAGGTTATAAATATGGATTTTGTTTATAACCTAATCATCTAAATGGCACTATCCTCTGGACTTTCTCTCTGGTTTTTCTCATGGGGTTGTTCTGATGAAGCAAGCAGGAGAGACCTATGTGACAAGGAACTGAGGACACCTCTTGCCAGCTGTCAGCAAGGAAGTGATGTCCTCAGTCCAATGGCCTCGGAGGAACTGGATGCTGCCCTCACCACAAGAGTGAGCTTTGACATGGGTCCCTCCCCAGCTGAACCTTCAGGTAAGACTGCAGCCCAGGCTGACACCTGGACTGCTGCCTGGGACAGACCCTGAGCAGAGGAGCCAGGGAAGCCACACCTGGATCCCCGTCCCACCAAAAGTGCGAGATAACAAACATGTTGTTTTCAGCATCTAACTTTTGGAGAATTTTGAGATGCAGCAATAGATAACTACTACAGGAACAGAGCAGCTCATGAAGAGACTTGGTGAAGGCCACACAGCTAAGATTCCAAACCTGGTGTATGAACCCTCAGCTCTGCTCCCTTTATCACCACCTCTGTGCCTCGAGAGTCTAGACCCCAGCCACCTAAAATGCTGGCCACAGGAGTGTGGCCCATTTCAAGAAAGCAATGGCAAGCCACTGAAAGTTTCTGGGGGTGATGTGGGGTAAGGGAGAGCCCACATCCTCCTGAGTCGAATATCTAGACTCCAGCCCACGATGGCTAGCCTGGGGGCTCGGGACATCTGGATCATGCTGGCAAGACCTTGGAATAGTCTCAGGAGCTGAGCTGAGGGTCAGAGATGGAAAAATCAACCCCCCCATTGGTCTCCTTCCCATCATGGTTTTCTGAAGGGGCCTGTGGTCCAGAGGGAAGGCAAGGAGAAGTACAAAGCTGACTCGAGGTGCTCGCACCGTGTTCTGTGATAGTAACAGGCAGAAGGGTGATATTATCTGAGCTTGGATAGTCACTGCAGCTGGCTTGATCACAACACACAGCCCACTCTCCTGCACAGGCAGCATATCGGTGACCACCTGTGTCCCCAAATGAGCCACTTGGGAGGCTGATGCCTTTCATATCCTTGTGACAATAGTGGAAGAAAATAGCTTTCTGGCCTCAGCCCCAAACTGATAATTAAAGGAACACTATATTGCCAGCAAGGGCAGAAGCATCCACCAATGGCCTTCCAGAAAAAGGGAAAAAAATAATAAAAATAGCCTTGCTCCCTTTGGTCTCTTTCTCTTCGTATGGAAATAGCAGCTCTGTTTATTTCGCCTCTATATTTCTGTCACAGGATTGCAAAGGGACATACTTTGCAGGCTGAGAGTTTTGGTTTTGCTTCACATTTCTGCATGGACACAATGGTCTCATCTGCTCTCTCCATCTCTTTTGCTTCCTGGGACCATTTTGTTAGAACATGCCTTGAGGTCAGCTGCAGAGGGATTGTGCAGACCTAGGCAAGACCAGGCATCAGAATTAGGATATGGTGCTGGAATCTTCTAGATGGGTGAACCTGGGCAGTTACTTGATTTTTCTGAGCTTTGGTTTTCTGACCTATCAAAGGGTAGTACCCACCACACATCATCCCTTCTGCCATATTTCATTTATTAGAAGCAGGTCATAAGGACTAAAAGGGATGATGCAGGGGAAGCACTTGGCATAGTTCCTGGCATACACTAAGCAATCTAACATTTTCAGCAAAATATTGATGCTAGTGGGGATTGGGGTAGGGAACAGTTGGGGATGATGGAATAGGGGAAGCCTGTATTCCCCTGAGATCACACCCATGGATCTCACTCTGCTTACCTGAAAGGTGGATGTCCTCCCAGGAATGCCAACTCTTGGGCTTCCCTAAAAACCAGAGCATTGCTGTCCTGCTTGCTCTCCATGAAGGGCAATATTAATTGATGGTTATTAAAATGTGTGACATGCCCCAGGATCCAGGTCTGGGGATTAAGGAGACTACGGACTGGTTTGTATTTGTCTTGGGTTGTTTGAAATGAAAGATCCAATCTGATGTGTGTGTGTGTGCGTGTGTGTGTGTGTGTGTGTGTGTTTTGTTTTGTGCCTAAAGATACAGTTCTGACTAAAAGGTGTGATATGATGGAAAGAGCACTGTAGTGGGTGTCTAAACATCTGGTCTGAGGCTGTCAGACATTCTGTCCTATTCTTTCAGCTTCTCTACATGTGAAATGAGTAGCCAGGGTCTATAGCCCTTCCCCAGCTCTAAGAGTTGGGTTGGCTCTACTACCCATGGGCTGTATGCCTTTGGGCAAGTGGGTTCACCTCCCTCACCTTTGTGTCCTCATCTGTAAAATGGGGTCAATAATTGTCCCCACATCACAGGATTATTGCGATAATGCTCTTAAACTTTTGCAGGGTGTCAGGTGCATAGTGGAAGTTCAACAGATAGTAAAGATGCTGGCAGTGAGAAGAGAATGCTGTCCTTTAGTGGGACCCTCTAAAGACAGAGCCTGCAGGGGATTGCAGCACCTGTGGTGTACTGAAGGCATGTTCTCATGATAAAGGGAGTGAGGAAGGCAGGATGGGACAGGGGAAGAGCTGAATAAGGCTATGGTCTCTGCTGGAGTTGAGCTTCTGCGTGATTCCATTGGTGGGTAAGTGGGTGGGGCTCTGGTGTGTGAATTGCACCTGTGAATTGCATAGAGGTCGTCCCACCTTGAGGCAAGGGACTAGCCTTTGTAACCCTGCCAGCCTCTTGTTGCTGCTGGGCTGCCTCCTGGGGTAGAAGTTGGGGGTCTCTTGTGGAAGAAGACAGCTTGCTGGAGAAGGGGACAGGTAGGAACCATTAGAAGACAATCCCTACACATCCACAGGAGGCAGGGATGGGTACATGCCTGGTAAAGGGGATCTGGGTGGGCACCAGCAGGACCCTCAACACCTCTTCTTCATTCCTAAAAGACTGAAGCATGGTGGCCCTTGCTGTTTCTCTGCAAACTCTTGTAATATCGTGGCCCGTGATGGAGGTAGCAGTAGCGGGCTTCTTGATCAATTCAGCGCTCCAAGTGGTATCCTCTACTTGGAGTTGATTTTTCTTTGTTTCCACAGCCCTGGCAGTGTCGGGCAGCAGAAATGAGGTGTCTCTGCTCTTTGCACAGTCTTTCTTGCCCTCTGCTAGAAATGAAAGCAGCCAGAAATATTGCCCATGCAGAAGCCAGAGAGATGAGATCCTGGGGGCTGTTTGATGTGAGCGAAAATGCTGTAAAAAGCACATTACCACAAAGACAGAGAACAGGATGTCACCAAGCAGTCCTTAGGGAAGCATGGGGCCTTGGCAACTCATCAGAAGGCTTCCCAGGGGTGTGAATAGAATTCTTCTCTGTGCTAGAGGTTGAGCAATTCCTGTCCACAAGATTTGCTGCAATTTGGTTCTGTCCTTGCAGATAAAGTGGGTGGGTGTTAGAATTTGACAGATGAAGTCCCTTTAAGCTAGGGATGTAACAGCAAAGGGCGAGAAGAAATATCTCAGGGCTGTAGGGGGCGGGGGAGAGCCCCTGGAATCGGGAGATACAGAGCTGAGAGAAGTTGTATCTCATAAGCTAAAGACCCCAAAAGGGCACAGAACCAGCAATCCTCAAATTAGAGATTAACCTGGGAGCAGCCCATCATTGTACTTGTGGTGTAGAAAAGGCGAAGCAGCATGGAGTAAGCATCTGGAATGGGAGTTGTGCATAAACTCATCTTTCTGTCTACCCACCTATCCAGTCATCCATCTAACCATCCATCATTAATCCATCCACTCATCATCCATCCATCATCCACCCACCCGCCCATCCATCCATCCATCATTCATCCATCCACCCATCCATTCATCTACCCATCCATCCATCATTCATCCATCCATCTATCCATCCATCCATCCATCCATCCATCCATCCATCCATCTTCTCATCCCTTCCTTATCATTAATAAAAAAATTTTGGAGTAGTTAACACACTCACATGGAAAAAATTAAAATAGGACAAAAGGATAAAACATTAAGCCCAAGACTTTAGCACCTTGGTTTCCCTTCCTAGAAAAAAAGTTACTAGTTTTAGTTCTTTCTTGGTAATTCGTTATGCATACAGAATGTATCTGCACAGACAAATGTCAGCAAACTATACTGTCTATTCTGTGCCTTGGTCTTTTAGCATGTCTTAAAGACACAGATGACAGCTGTTTCTTCTTTCACAAGTTTTGGATGTGCCATCTATGTTTCAAGAACCAGGGTGATCGCAGATAATCACAGACACAGGTTTCGAAATGTTCTGCCAAGTGGCTTCCCAGAAATCAAACAGCAGTAAGGTCTAGTTTTTTACTTTCTGTCCGAGTAGGAACTGCTGGAGTTTTATTCATCTGCATAACTTGGTCAAACATTGTTTTCTTTCCTGCTTCTCCAATCCTCCAAATAAACTAACAGGCATTTTTCCACCAATGCTGCTGAGTAAACAGTTTTTTGCAACAGAGCCATTAACAATTTACCTGTTGTTATTCTAAGCATGCTCACACCTATTGATGAAAGAAGGCTCCCTTTATCCACAAACATAATTGGGTTTTCAGGCCCAATTCATCATTTTCCCCAACTTTAATTTTGAAACCTTTCAAATCTATAGGAAAGGCAAAAGAACAGTATAATAACCCTCTTTATACCTTTCATTTAGATTCACCGATTGTTGGCAATTTGACATTTTTGCTATGTTTTTCATTTTTTCCCAAACTATTTGAAAGTAGATTGCAGCCATTATGATCCTTCACCTCCAAATACTGCAGTCTGCATTCCCTAAGAACAAGGGCATTCTCCTATATAACCACAATACCATTATCATGCTCAAAAATTTAATAATGGATATTATAATTTTCTCTAGAGTTTATATTCAAATTTTCTCAATTATCTCATTATTGTCCTTTGAAGCAGTTTTTTCTTTTTCTTTTTCTTTTTTGATGGGGTATGCAGTCAAGGATCCCAGATTGCATTTAGTTGTCATGTCTCTTAGGGTTTTTTAATCTAGAATGTTCCCCTCATCCTCCTACTCTAGCCTTTGGTCTTTCTGTCTCTCATGACATTGGCATTTTTGAAGAACCAGCCAATTGTCTCTTAGAATGTCCAATGACTTGGATTTGTCTGATTATTTCTTTATGATTAGATTGAGGATAAGCCTTTCTGGCAAGCGTGATACACAGGGAATGGTTTTTACTTCCCGGCATGTCACATCGGGAGGTTCAGAATGTCAGTCATGATCCATTGTTGGTAATGCTTCATTTGAGCACTGAGGTTGGAGGAGATGCAGAGGGAAGGAGGAGATGCTTCTGCTCCATCTCTCCCTGTAAAGGTACTTTTTTCGTTTTCTAATTAACAGTTGAGGCCATATGACTATTCTGTTCCCAAAGGCCTTTCCTCAGTGGTTTTAACATCTATTCAAGATCCTTGCCTGAATCAATTCTAACATTGGTAGTTACAATCTTCTGATTTTGTCATTCATTTAATATTTATTAGCTGATATTCCTGTGTGAAGAAATGAAGGAATTGGTGGGTCAAATTAGGAACTGGGATTGGTGGATCAGAGAGTAAATGCATATGTAATTTTGTTAGATATTGCCCAGGTTCCTTCCTTAGGCATTGTACCATTATGGGTGCCTACTAGCGGTATATGAAGTACCCATTTCCCCACAGACTTGCCAGCAGAATTTGGTGTTAAGCTTTTGAACCTGCTGATTTGAAAGGGGCGTGTGGAGTATAGTTTGGGTTTTTTTGTTTTTTGTTTTTTTTTTTAGATTTTATTTATTCATTTGAGAGGCAGAAGAGGGAGGCATTTGAGGGGGGGTGCAGAGAGAGAGGGAGAGGGGAAGCTGAGCGGGGAGCCCGACGTGGAGCTCGATCCCAGGACCCTGAGATCATGATCTGAGCCGAAGGCAGATGTTTAATAGACTGAGCCACCCAGGCGCCCCCAGGGAAGTGTAGTTTTAATTTGCTTTTCCCTTATTATAAATAAAGTTGAGCATTTTTTAAACATAGCCATAGTTCCTCATTTTAATTCATGGTTTTCATAGTCTCATAACTTTAGGGTCAGTTTTGAGATATCTCTTTCTTTTGCATGTCTTTATTCAATGAATTACCAAGACTTGATGCTTCCTTTTTCCTAATATTTCTTGAATCTGGTCTTTCCTTTCTGTAGATGCATGGCTAACATCTTAGGCATAGTGCCCACATGGCTATAAGATCCATTCTCTGGGCTTCGGGTTTTTTGACCCTCTGCTGCCTGAAAGATCTTAGACCTCTTAACATTGTCCTGAAAGTTTTGGAGGTTCTGTTGATTTTTTTTTTTTAAGAAATCATCTTTTTCTCTATTCTTCAGATTGGATCATTTCTCTTGACCCATCTTCAAAGTAAACTGTTATTTCCCTTCTGCTGTTAAACTTGTCCATTGAATTTTTTATTTCATATACTGTGCTCTTTAGTTCTATAATTTCTATTTTTTTTGCATTTTTTTCTTTTCCTGCTGAGATTTCCTATCTTTTTATTGTCATGAGCATATTTTCCTTTACATCTTCAAGCAGTTACAATAGTTCTTCAGAATGGGTTACATTTTCCTATTTTTTTGTGTGATGAGTAATTTTGGTTTACATCTTGGACATTGTGAATATTATATCATGGAATTTAGATTCTTCTACTTTTCCAAAGAATGTTGATTTTTTTAAAAAAGATTTTATTTATTTATTTGAGGGCACGAGCAGGGGAGGGAGCAGAGGGAGAAGGAGAAGCAAGCTCCCTGCTGAGCAGGGAAGCCTGATACGGGGCTTGATCCCAGGACCCCAGGATCATGACCAGAGCCAAAGGCAAATGCTTAAAGCAACTGAGCCACCCAGGTACCCAGAATGTTGATTTTTTTTTTTTTTTTTAAAGCAGGCAATTAACCTGGTTGAACTAAAACTGCAAAGTCTGTCTCCTGAGTGGCAGCTAATATCTCAGTTCAGGCTTTTTGTTTTTTGTTTTGTTTTGTTGTTTCTTTAACAGTATCTGGGGTGCTTGGAATCTCCCCCATATAATTCAGTGGTTAGATGGAGATGCAAAGGCTATGTACGGAATTTGGGGGCCTTCCCTCTGCATCTCCTCCTTTCCGAATTTCCTTCTACCCTTCACTTTCCAGTGTTCTGAACTCTGTCATCTGGCTGTTCAGGCCAGAAAGTTTGTGCGGTTTTAATCAGAGTTTTAGTTGTCTGTGCAGCACTACTGTGCCCTGACCTCAGGCTGAAAAACATCAAATGCCAGGAACCAACCTCCTGTCATTCCTTTCTTCCACGTGTCGCCTCCTCCCTTGAATCTGCCTGCTTCAGTTGACTTTCCAGTGCCTTCCGGTTGCTACAGCTGTCCTCTGCCCCCTAAGTTGTAGTTGCTATTTGTGGGGGGACTAATCCAATAGGAGCTTTCTCAACATTAAGCAGGACCCCAGGGGCACCTTGGGGGCTCAGTCGATTAAGCATCTGCCTTCAGCTCAGGTCATGATCCTGGGGTCCTGGGATCGAGCCCCGAGTTGGGCTTCCTGCTCAGCAGGGAGTCTGCTTGAGATTTTCCCACTCCCTCTGCCTGTCCCCCTGCTCTTGCACTTCCTCTCTCTCTCTCAAATAAATAAGTAAATCTTTAAAAAAAGAAGAAGAACAAGCACATCTAATTATTTCTAACAACGAGTATTTGCATACTTACTCAGTGGAGGATGGAATTAAGAGCATGTTCTAAAGAAATACTAACTCCTAAGACAGTTGAGTATCATCTTATCATCTTGCATTCTTTATTACCTGTGGTTGCTAAAATTAATTCTGGTTTTTCTTATTTTGCTTATTGAAGCACCCTTTTACCTACCTGTACCCTAGCTTTAGGCTTGTTCACAGGTTTCCTAGCAACTGGGCTAATGATTGCAGTAAATTTTTTTTTTTTTTTTTGTATTCCAGTATACTATGCTATTTTTAAGTACCAAAATACATTTTTTTAAATGTAATACTGTTATTGTGGTATTTTAAGAAGTCTGAAAGCTGAATCATTTACATCTTGAGATATTCCAAGAGAATTTTTTGCTGCATTAAAAATTCTAATTGAACAAAAGATCATTTAGAAACCATCTTTCTCATCTCCATTATCCTCAAGAGAAAGAATGGAATTATATTTGACAAGGCAAAGCTTGTGTTGCAAAGATAATCCTAATAAAAATTCTCCATGGAAGGGGGATGTGCATATGACAGTCTTGAAACTGATGTGGGTAACGCCACCACAGGTGACGTGCATGATTCTGGGATCGTACCGACAAAATGAAAGAACAGAAACTGATAGCAATTTCCTTGACAAAAACCCCAGGCTCCTATCAATAAAAATTATACTCTCTGGGAAGAAATAACTTATTCCAAGAGATCTTAAAGTTATTTGAGTATAAGGCTGTCAAAGGAGAATATTTGGATTAGCTAACTCTCTTTTCTCCATTCCTCTGACTTGTATGCGGGCATGAACATTTTTTTTTTTCAAGTTTTTTTCCCAAGTTTTTGTTTTGTTTTGTTCTGTTTTTTTGTTTTTTTGGTTTTTTTAGAGGGAAAGTAGGGGTGGGCAGAGGGAGAGGGAGAGAGAGATAATCTCAAGCAGGCTCCACGCCCAGTGAGGAGCCTGATGCAGGGCTCCATCTGACAACCCTGAAATCACGACCTGAGCTGAAATCAAGAGTCAGACACTTAACCGACTGAGCCACCCAGGCACCCCACACTGTAAAAAACAGCTATTTTTTAATAGCAGGAAAAATGCTCACAATAAAATGCTTGGGACTCAACTATGACATCATTATACACACTTTTATATTTAATGATTGCACTTAGAGAATCAAGTAATCAAATAAAAATTTCCCAGTTATTTAAAATTCTTTTTAGGGGTGCCTGGGTGGCTTAGTCATTAAGCATCTGCCTTCGGCTCAGGTCACGATCCCAGGGTCCTGGGATCGAGCCCCGCATCGGGCTCCCCGCTCGGCGGGAAGCCTGCTTCTCCCTCTCCCACTCCCCCTGCTTGGGTTCCCTCTCTCGCTGTGTCTCTCTCTGTCAAATAAATAAATAAAATCTTTTAAAAAAATTATTTCTATTTTTATTCAATGTTGAATTTGTTATGTTCATCATGCCTTACTAAATTTTACCCGCTAGTAATTTGTATTACATATGTAATGTGTACCACTTATGTTATATACGCTCCTTGTAGGGCTTGACATTTTGTAGTGTTTATAAATTTATGTATTCAAAATATATTGGATGATTCATTGCAGTGATCTGAAATAATTTTATTAATTCCATACGCTTTTTGATAAAATAGCGGTATTCAACACAAAATGCCGATATGGTCATTTTCCTCTGGCACCTGCACTCATTTATCCAGCCACTAGTAATGTCATACCTGCCAAGTCAGTGTTAAATTCCCAGTTGAAGATTCTTATCTGTGTTCTGTTAATCCCAGGAGGGCATGCAGAAGGCAAAGTGCTCAGCTCATGGTCATAAGAGGTACCCTGGCAAAAGAGAAAGAGAATGAGTTCAGGTGTTAGAGAGAATGCAAACCCAGGCTTATAACCCAGTTAAAGAAGAACCTCAATTGCCGTGTCTGTGAAGGAGGGATGATTCTGTCCCTGTCTTGGGTTTATTATGGTCATTAAATGAGGATGTCTGCCAGTGGGAGCTCCTGGTAGACATCCCGTGTTGGTTCCCTTCTCTCTCTCCCTCCCTCCCTGAAAGAGGTTTTCTCTCTTCCAGAAGGTACCTATCAACAGGAATGGAACTGGGGGGGGGGGCATGGCTAGAGTGGGGTGTAATATATCTGATGACACATGGCTCCATCAGGGGCAAATGAGTGTCCTTGACAGCCCGGAACGCAGCTCACCACAGTGGGAGGTGAAACCCACGGAGGAAAAGCGAGTGAAGGATCCCAGCTGGAAAGCGGGCTGCCTGGACTCACATTGAACCTAATACGTCTCTCCTTTGAATGCATGTCAACAGGAAGAGTAAATCGAAGCCATCGGAACTGTGATGTCAAAGCCTCCCTTGTTTTTGGAAGCACCTTGAGGACATGTAGAAGGAGCCGGTGGGGCTTGGGAGTAAGCTGTTCGTGTTGAACAATGTCTGGGAAGAGCAGTCGGGACAGAGAAGCAGCGTTTCTGCTGTTCCTTTGAAACTGAGTTAGACCTTGCCATTGGCCTCAGAAAACCTCCAGTTAACTATTTCCCAGGGGCACCAAGACACATTGTACCAATTCTTTCCTTGTTAAATAATTCAGAGGTCAGCAAGCTCAGCATGCCAAGGACGCAAGTGTGTGCGGGTCATTATTTGCGGTGACTCCAAGCTTATCAGAGTGTAAACTTTGGTCTGTTTATCTGATTCCACGACATAAATCTAAATGGTTTGAAAATTTCGGCCGACAAATGCCATCTTGTTCAGATGCTGCCCAGGCTGTGATGAGCCGTCCCCACGACGTGCCATGCATCACGTCGCCAAGTCAGTTTTAAAAAATACTGGTGACATTGTTTATTTAACTCAAGCTTTGTGCCTGGGCTGGTTAAACAGACTCATCCACAGGATGGAGATGTATATTACAGAGCTTTCACCGCCCCCCCCATCCCACTGTCCATGTCTGTCTGCCTCACTCCATTGTAAGAGCTTGGACCTCCTCACCTTTCTCCCCTGACCATGATTTAACCCCAAATCAATTAAAACCTGGCCAGAGGAGGGTAGATGGATACGTCACAGAAGACATGGGACTCCCTTACCCCAAAGATGCCCGGGCAGGGCAGGGCAGGCGTGGGTGGAGGGAAGCAGTGGCTAAGGAATGTGGAGCCCACCCTATGCTGTGGGGTCTTTCTTTACCTTCTCTCCCTGTTTCTCCCACACCTCGAGATCTCATTGCTTTCCCTTAATGCCCAGCTGTCTTTGAATTAATGATATTGACCACCACCTCCTTTCAGACTATACTCTATCGGAGTAAGGCACACTCCTTCCTCATCTCTGGACCTCCACCCTGCTGTGCCTCCCCTCGACTCTGTGTCTCAGCTGCCCAAAGGGGCTTGTGGCTGTCACTGACTTAGCCGACCATGTAGCATGGCAATTCAGTGCACAGGATTCGGCGTGAATGGCCTGGGTTTGAATCCCAGCTCTTCCAGCTGGATGCCTTTGGGTAAGTCACCTGTCCTCTTTGAGTCTCAGTTTCCCTCTCTATGGAATGAAGATAACAACAGTACCTACCGCCTAGGATCATCGTGAGGATTCAGAGAGATGGCGCATGTAAAGGGTTAGCACAGTCCTAGCACATGATCAACAGTAAATGGCACTGCTGTTGTAGTACTTCCATGAGCTGATGTGCTCTTGGTGTTGGTTTTCCGAATGAATGTGGCTGGAGACTGGTGGTCAGGCATGGATCCAGAGATTCACCCATTCAATGGACGCTTACTGAGTCCCCCCTGTGTGCCAGGCACTGTCCTAGCACGAGGCACGCAACAGACAAAAAAATCCCTTCTCAAGGATCAGGTATTCTAGTCTGTGAAATGATGGATCAATGGTTATGGAGATGGAGAAGGAGATCCATGGATATAGACAGCTAAATGAAAAATTGGGTGTATGGCTTTCAGCTAAAAGTAAGAGAAAACCCAGCCAACAGTAGCTTAAATCATAAATCAGCCATTATTTCCTAGAATAGATGGTCCTATGGTTTGCAACTCAATGATGCCACCAAAGACCCGGTATGCTTCTATACTTCAGCTATACCTCTCTCGGTGGGATGGATTTTCATCCTTAGGCTTATTGTTTCATGGTCACAGAATGGCTGCTGCAGCTCCAGGCATCACATCTGCCTGTGATTGTGATCCAAGGGGGAAAGGTAAGAAGGGCAACAAAAGCCTTTCTCCTCCTGTGACTTTCCCTCTTATCAGGGGAGCAATCTCTCCCAGAAACCTCTTACAGACTTCCCTTTATAGCTCATTGGCTAGAAGCAGCCTGGACCATTCCCTGGCAAAGTGGAAAAGGACTACTGTGATGGGCTTACATTGATATCGCATCTCCCTTGGTGCTGGGCACATTGCTACCTGAACACAACATTCAATCACCAAAGAGGAAGGAGAAATGGCCGTTGGGTGGGTGACCAATTGCTTCTGCTTCCCAGCTGGCCTGGGAGTCTCTTTGGTAGAGAGAAGTTAGAGGTACCAGCTGAAGGGTCCATTTTGGGGTACTTAGGGTCCAAGACTGCCACCTGAAACTTCAGTGGCTTGTTCAATAGTGATTTGAGGAGGGGGCTTTTTCCCTTTCTGCTGCGTGGGACACAGAGGTGGCATCTGGCATACCTGTGGAGTGGCAGGGGACAGGAAGCGACAGCTGGGCTGGAAAGGCAAGTCAAAGCAACACTGAGGACCCTCTCTTTCTGGCTGGTGAGCATCCAGGTAAGTGCCAGAAAAAAGTATGTGAAGACTCCTCTATCCGGGGGCCTGCCGGACTCCCCCTTGGACACCCACAGGCAGAAAGCCTGAACCCAGGACCCGGCAGCCTCCTCCCAGGCTTTGCCAGTGCCCTGCACGTCTCCATCATCAGCACACACCCTGACGACTTATTGGTATACCTGTCTTTTCTGCAACTAGACCGTGGCTTCGTGGCACAGGGGCCTGGTCTTTTTTGTTCTCTGACCTTGGGGTCTAGCTCAGTGGCTGGCACACGGCAGGGGCTCAATAAATGTAGAGAGAAAGAATGAAGATTCACAAAGCATAATGGAAATGCAGAGGGAGTAGCTAACTCTGGGGAGGGGTAGGAGAGTCATACAAGGGGGTGATGTCAGTCAGGCACTAAGGGATGAGTAGGAATTTTCCAGATGGAGAAGGAGGGTGGGTTTGCGGGAAGAGTGAGGAGCAGGTGCAAATGCCTGAGTCATGGAAGAGAACAGCGTGCTTGCAGAGTGATGTGCAGCAAGTCTGGGGAAAGATGTTAGGGCAGGGAGTGGTGTCAATGAATCCGAGGGGGTCGGCAGAGATCCGTGCAAAGGACCTCGTGAGCTGTGCTTGGTTGTGGGCTTTACCCTGAAGGTATTGGAAGCTAGTGGGTGTTTGTGAGCGGGTGGATGAGATGGTGACATTTGTGTTGTAGAAAGATGACTTTGGCAGTGGTGGCCTGGAGGGGTAAGAGTCAAGAGAGGAGGCTGGGCTGGGGGCATATGAATGCTCACTGTGATATGTCTGGAGGCTGATTCCTGTCTTTACCTCCAACTCCTCGTGTTGGAAGTGGGGTGGGGACGGCCACCCTTACACCAGCCCTGTCTCCACTGTGAGGGACAGCCTGAGGAAGTGGAACCAATGTCAGCATGGATCGTGAGGAACTTGACCATCACCTTAGCTGTCATCCAGGGGACCGTCTGGGCGCCACTGGGGGATACCTCCCCCTCCTCCCACCAGATCTGGGGGGCTCATCCTGACTGAAGCTCTGCTCCCATATCTGGCTTCTAAGACAAGTTGAACCAATTTGGGAGAAGTCTGATATGGAACCAGAAAGGGCAATCAATGGAGTTATTTAAAAAAATTCAAGGTATGTTGGGCTCCTTGGAGAATCACCTGCTGAAGTCCACAGTCAGCGGCTGCCTGCCCAATGGTGTCTGGAGGGCAGGCTTTCAAGTAGAGCCAAACTTGAAGGTAGACAAAGTCATGGATCTACCATTTCTTGAGCATCTGTTATATGCCAGGAGCCATCTTGTTTAATCCTTATGCAACCCTCCGAGGGAAGTGTTACTACTTTAATTTTCAAAAGAAGAAACTGAGGCAGAGAGAGATTAAGGACCTTGCCTAAGGTCACACAGCAGAGTCCCAGGGCAGCAAGCAGAGGCTGAACTTGTTCTGGACCAGCTGCAAACTTTGCTGATTTTGTCCCAGATACACCATCACTGCTCAGCCTAGGTCCCTGAGCCAGCAAAGTAGCCAGTGTTTATCAAACACCCTCACAGTGCCAGGCTCGGGCCGTTATGTCATTTAGAATCCTTGCAACAACCCATTCGAAGGGAAGGCATTTATCCCCATTTCACAGATGAAGAATTGAGGCTCCAAGAGCTGAAAGCACTTGCTGGAGGTCACATAACTGGTAAGCGGGAGAGCAGGTCTGAATCCAGTCTGAGCTCAGCACGGAAGCTAGTCTTGCTTCCTCTTTCCCCCTCTGCTGCTCTTCCTGAGGACCGCCCTTCTCCCCTGCCCAGCTTTTCCAGACCGTTCTTCCTCCCCGCTCCTCCCAGGCAGAACCTGCGCCCCGGCACTTCTGCTCAGACCTGTCTGTTAATGAGCCAAAAAGCGAGCGTGTGCGCGTGTGTTGAAATGAGTCAGCAGGTTGTCCAAGCCGAAGTCTCTAGACGGCAGTGTGCAATGCTGTTGACAGAGCCAATTACCGTAGCTTTAGGGAAGGGCTGTTTAGCATCTTGAAAGAATTAACCAACCAGTGCCTAATTATTGCAAATGAACCGCCTCTTAATTATATCCGTGTTTCCATTAGACACCCCGGTGCACTCCAGCTCTGACAAGAGAAGCCCCTTGGCCACAGCCAGCTTCTCGGAGGGGACCCAATGCCGTGCGTGCGGCAGCAGCTACTTCCTCAACTATTACCGGAAAGGTCCTGTTTCAGCTTGTGGACATTTCTGCCAGAAATATAGGAAAAGGGCAAAGTGGTTTCGACAGGCCCCAGCCTTGCCATGCTCCCGCGGAACTGTCTTCTGCCAGATCTAATTGAGTTCATTAACAGCTCCCTTGGCCTGCGGAACCCCTGCCCGCCAGACACTTTCTGTGATTCTCGCCTGCACAGTACATATTGTTAGTCTCCATTTTACAGATGGGAAAACTGAGGCCTGAAGGTGATAGGGACTCGCCCAAGGTCATCTATGTAGTAAATTGCAGAAACAGTATTTAACCCAAGGTCTACCTGGAATCTGAGTCTGTGCTTTGTGCCGGGAGAGCAGGCCACCCTCTTCCCCAGGTCAAACCCACACGTGTCTGGGGGGCTGCTCTGCCCCAGTCCTGTCCCGGGGTGCGGGCACGCGGCAAAGCTCAGCGCTAGCCTATGGTGTCTCCCTTCTCAGCTGCGGTGAACCCATCTCTTAAGGTCTAGTTAGAGTCTGTCTCAAACCTCATTTTATGCCAGCGGCCGGCTATGCCCAAGGTTTCTGAGAAGTCCCTGGAGGCCCTCATTTCTTAGGTTGGGCTGGTTCCGGCTCGCCTGGCTGACTCTCCTGCTGTTCCCACACCACATGGTGTCCTTTCAGTGTCAAGTGGGGTGGAGCCGGTGCTCTTTGTCTCCACTGCCCACTGGCTAACCCCTGCTCACACCAGACATTTGTGCATACAGAAAGTTTGGGGGAAGGTGAGGAGGTGGGTCCTGTGGCTGAAAGCCCAACAATTTTTCAGCCGACTATTAAGCATCCTGTTGTGTGTAAACATTTTATTCAAGTACATACAGAAAATAAGTCACGAATGTACAGCTTAATGAATTTTCCACAAAGTGAACACACCCATGGGTAACCAGTGCCTGGACTGGGAGTAGGACATTCTAGCACCTGACAGGCCCCACCCCCAAACTCAGAAGCCCTTCCCATGCACTGTGCATACAGCACGCGGCTAATCCTAAGAGAACATTTGCTGGGTGCTAAATGCTTTATGTGCATCATCTCACTTCATCTCCCCATTTACTCTAAGAGAAAGGTACTTAGACCGTCCCCATTTTACAGATGCGGATACCAAGGCTTAGGTTAATTTGCCCAAATTGTTTCTGCAGGTGGTGGAGGCAGGATTTGAACCTGGGGCCACCTCGCTCCAATGTCCAGACTTACCCTCTAGCCTGGGAAAGTATTGTGCACTTGATTCCTCTGTATATTCCAAGCCCTCACTGAACGCTAATTCTGCTTTCCAAAAGTGGGATCTCATAGTGGTCTTTGGTGTCTTGATATGGTGCAGTGCCTCCACAAGTCACCTAATAAATGCCGGATGGATGAATGACTAAATCAAATGCTGTTGTGTGAAGCATAAATTGTCTACTCAGATCCTGGCTTCGAGAGAAAAAGCCACATGAAGGGAAATAGTTTGTAGCTATTTTCAAGAAACCAACCATTTGCAAGTCTCCGCCTGCGAGGCAGCGGATTGCAAGGAACAGCAATGCTTAGGTCTTTGCTTCATCAACATTTCCTCATGTTAATTTGTGGTAAGAGGACATGAAAAGAAATAAACAAAGCGATGAGGTGGGGAAAGACTTCTTGGCTCCCGTCGGGGGAGGCATGCAAGATGGATGGAGCGCTCTGCTATCCTCTCTAAGTTCATGGTGTTTTTACTCCAGAGTTGTTTCCCCAAGGATTTACTGTGCTATCTAGAAAATCAATTTTTTTTCTCTTGAGCCCACAGAAGAGTCTCCGTGTTTCAAAACACATTTGTGTCTTTAAAACTAACATATTCAGTCTTATTGCCTCTGGTATCTGTAAGCAGACCCATTCCATGTTATTTTTAGGGTCATTTCCAGAAAAATAATTTACTTTTCATTGTGGAGTCTGTCAAGCTAAGTGGAGTTATTTTCTTTCCGGAGTTGGACAAGTAAATCCAGTCCCTAAAAGATAAGGATTTAAAACTGTTCCTGCAGACTTGGGGCTCATAGTTGGGATTATCTTGTGGATTAAAATAACAAGGAGCTACCAGAAGGTCTTTGTGTCCAATAGGCTTTGTTACCATCTATCAGATCTATTTTCTTAAGTAGTCAGAGCTGTTTGTACTACTAATAATAATAGCTCTACCAAGAATTGCCTTTGGGTGCTAAAAATAGATCCTTTCCTGGGGTCTAGGACTTTCCAAAGTCTAAGCTAAGAGCATAGACTTTGGAGTTGTATGTACCAGGATTCAAATCTGGACAAGCCACTCAACCTCTCTGGCTTTGGTGTCCTGATCTGAAAAACAGGAAGGATAATGTTACCTGCCCCGTCAAGTTCTATCAGGGGGAAAGCAAGGGAAGGTGTGAGTATCAGGGTGGATGTCTCCAACAGGCAAAGAAGGCACAAGGTCTAGGACCCATGATTCTTTTAGGGAACCACAAAAAGGTTTCCATTTTAATTTTTTTAAAATCAGAAGAGAAATATGAATGTAATAATGAATACATAATAATAAATCTAGCCCCAATTATATTTGTCCTTATATCAACACAATCATAAAACATAATTTTCAATATTTTTTAATGAAGGAAGGAGCCCATGAAGGCAAATGTGTCCAGGGATCCATGAAGGTCATAAGGCAGCCCTGGTGTGTATCAACCAGGATTAGATTACCCAATAACCATACCTTCAACAAATGGAAGTATATTTTTCTCTTGGGTAAAAGAAATCCAGAAGTCAGCAAACTGAGGTTGGTTTGGCGACTCCTTGGTCTTCAAGGCCTTGGACTTTTACTTTTCTGTAGCACCTCCCTCAAATTTGCCTCATGGCCCAAAATGGCTGCTGGAGTGTTAGGCTTCATGTCTGCATTCCAGGCATCAGGAAGAAAGAAGGGGCAAAGGGCAAAAGGAACCCACTTCTCAGCTCTCTTTAACAAATATTCTAAGAATTTCTGCACAACACGGAACTTGTGGTCCCAAGGCTACAGCTTAGCTACGGGGTGGGGTGTGTGTGCAGGAAATATCATGTTTTGGTTGGATGCATTGCCTTTCTAGATAAAAGGTGAGTTTTACCAAAGAAGGGAAGGATTGGGCCAGGGCACGCAACTCAGAAGGAAGGAGACAGTAGCTTTCTCCATGGGGAATACCTTGACCAAGGAGACAGGAGACAGCTGGGCCAACAGAGTCCTTCTGCCGGGTCCCTCACCTGTGGTGTGGAGCTTCATCTGGGTCTGAAAGGGGCAGGGCATCCCTGCACGCATGGGGCTCGGATCAAGTGAGAGGGTCAAGAAGGAAGGGATGGAGGGAATCTGGCAGGTTCGTGCCCTCTGTGCCCCATACACCTGGTCCCCTCCCTCTACCAGCTCTGTCTATACAAGTATCCCTTCCTTGGAAAAGCCATCCCTGACCCCTAGATCTAAGCATCCAGCCTCCTTTCCCTCCGCCCCACTTTGACTCACCTTGGGCTATTTTTCCCTTCAAGCACACGTCACTGCCTGTAGGTTTACTCACTACTGTCTGTCTCCTCTGCTAGCGTGTAAGCTGTATAGAAGGCAGGGTCTTCCCTGTCCTGCCCCTCCCGGCATCCTGCCTCCAGCCTCTGCAGTGTTTCATGCCTGGCAGGTGGTGGGTGCTCCTGCATGTTGAATGAATGGCCTGAAATATGACTATCGGCCCCTGGGAGACTGGATTAGCTTGGGCTCTGGTACCTTCTCCCTGCTCTCATGCTCTCCTCCATGCACCTCTGCTGTCTGGCTTCATTAATTGTCATTCAACAGAGGGTCGTTGAGAACCTACTCTGTGCTAGGTTGCTGTTCTGGGCACCAGGAATCCAGCAGGAAGCAAAGTAGACAAAAATCCCTACTCTCGTGGAGTTTATCTTCTAATTGGGGAGGGAGGCAAATAAATATGTCAGCTGATGATCCATGGCATGGAGCCAACCAAAGCAGGGAGGGGGCTAAGTTCTGGGAGTGGAGTGTTGTCATTTATATAGAGTGGCCAAAGGAAGGCTTCACTCTGAAGTGGTAAGAGTGGATCAAAAACCTGAAGGAGCCAGGGGCCAGCCACGTGGACGTCTAGAATAAAGATGTTCTAGGCAGAGGGAACAGTAAGTGCAAAGGTCCTGAGGCAAATGCACGCCTTGTGTGTCTGAAGAACAGCAAGGAGGGCCAGTGTGGCTAGTGGAGAGAGTGGGAGATGAGGTGGGGGTGCCAGGTTAAGGAAGATCACTTAGGGCCTGTAGGTCACTGTCAGAACTTTGATTTGTATTCTGAAGGCCATGGGAAGCCATTGGAGAGTTTGGCGCAGAGGAGGGGCATGATTTGACTTGTTGTAAGAGGATTCCTCTGGCTGTGTGTTGTGGATTGGCCGTGTGGGGTGGGAGTACAAGCAGGGAGAGCGGCGAGGAGCTACTGCCTTGTGAAGGTCAATTCTATGTGTCAACTAGGCTGGGCTAATAAGGGATGCCCAGATGGCTGGTGAAACATTATTTCTGAATGTGTCTCTGGAGGAGATCAGTCTTTGAATTGGTAGATTGAGAAAGAGGACATCCTCACCGGTGCAGGTGGGCATCATCTATCCACCAAGGGCCTGAATAGAACAAAAAGGCAGAGGAAGAGTGAATCTGCTCTTACTTGAGCTGGTGCATCCACCTTCTTCTGCCTTTGCACAATGATGCTCCTGGTTTTTGGCCCTTCAGACTTGAACCAGGACTCACTCTGTCAGCCCCCCTGTTCTTGGGCCTTCAGGTTTGGATCAGAACTCTACCACCAGCTATGCTGGGCCTATGGATAGCAGACCTCCATCCATAATACCGTGAGCCAATCCCTCAGTATCCCTTTCTATATATCTCTATATATCCTATTGGTTCTGTTTCTCTGGAGAACCCTGCCTCATGCATGCCACGTCCCAAGGAGCGATGACTGTGGCTTGGACCAGGGTAGAGGCAGAGAGGGAGGTGAGAAGTTGCAGTTTGGCTTGACATAATAGACTTTTCGCTTCTCACCCTGAAGGCTTTCTTAGTGGTGCCATGTATGCCCTCTCCCAGGTGATCAAGTTTCCACGGGAGAGGCTCCATTCCATCAGAGGTCTAGCTATGTTAATCCCACCTGTGGACAAGGCTCAGCCCCCAAGTTCTGTGGGGGTTTCAGTGGCAGGGTCCAAGGTGAAACTAGCCTATGGACAAGGTGTTAAAAATATTTAAACTTCCTTTGTAGGAGCTTACTGCCGTCAGGTTTTGCCACAGACCCCACTGCTCTCTATCGGCTTTCACACACTGCCAGTTCCACCTGTGGACATTATCTGGTTTCTGAAGAAGACTCACGAGGCTAGCGTGAAGTGGTGTTGCTAATTCCACGTTGTACCAGCTGGAATCTGTGTTAACCCTGTTTTATAGATGGGGGCAAATAAGCTGGCCCAGAACGATGAAATGACTAACCTAAGGCCACATGATTTCAGCTGTTGATAATGACTCTCTGGCTTCAAATCTCTCTCCAATCTACCGGCTTTTATAGTTAGAGAGACTTGAGAGAGAATTCTCCCTTCATCAGACAGATGTCATACCCTCCTTGTAAGTAGATGATTCCAGAAACAAAGTGACAGAGAGTGATGTTCGGACTCCCTTCCCACTCTCCAGTAAAGAAAGGAAAACATTCACTCGTGTGTAGGTCACATGCACCGCGAGGCCTGGGCAGCATGCTGCATGGGCTTACTGCGTACAACAAAGCTTGCAGAAAAACGTGTGCACTTGTATTTCTCCAAATGAAGGGTTTCTCTCCAAAAGACAGTATCTGCAACCCCCGTGTGGCCAACAGCCCCTATTATGACGCTTTTACCTCCATAGCCCTGCACCTTCTTATTCCATACCCCCTGGTCTTTGAAAATGATCTTTAGAGGGTGGTTCTTAGTAAAACTGGCCATCTTCTAAATTAAATTTCAATGACTTGATGAAACCCTTGCCAGGGAATGAGAATGCAGCGGAAGTAGAATTCTACTCCCAAGTGTCCCCAGAGCCTGCTCCGAGGACCAACGTATTCAGAAGTAAAAGGGCATTTGCCCTCTGTGGGATTCCAGCCGGGGTGCGGGGGGCGGGGGGGCGGAGACATTGAACACTCATTTACTTTTTCTCCATTTTTCCAGTTTCTCGACTGTTCCTATAGCAACCTTAATAGAGATTGGGTTGTTAGAAAAGCATTCGTTTCTATAGAAACAATTCATTCTATAAGAGAAAAGGTTTACTTGGTAGCACATGAAATCTAATATTAGGATTTTGGTTTTGTTGGTGGATTTTTTTTTGTCAGCCAGAAGAATATTTCCCAGGCCACCTACAGACGTATGTTGCATCTTCAGGCTCAAATTTTCATCTCACCGTGTGTTGTTGTATGGGTTCTGGGTGGAGGTTGCGGAGCCTCAGTCCCTTGGGATCTTTACTGAGAATATATAATTTACAAAATTTTAGTCCACTTGTATGCTCAGATATAAGGGGCTGGACTAGATGATCTCTCGAGATTTTTGGTGTAGGAATTTGTGGTTTTTCTTGACTGTCCTGTGAAAACCATGAGGGGTTTTTACTAGAACCAGATAGATGGGTTTGGTTGCAAGTGACAGAAATCTAACTCAAAACTGGTTAAGAAAAAAAAAGGAGGGGTGGGACATATTAGTTCTCCTATTTTAGAAGTCTGCAGGTTTCAGGTATGGCTGGATCCAGAGCTCTTTAAGGCCTAGCCTTCCACCTTGTTGGCTTCATTCCACTGTGTTCTTCTTCATTCTCTGTATTGACTCTTCTCATTAGGTAAAGTCTCCAGCCTTATCCTCTGCAGCTTCCAACTAAGCATCTTCTGTGGAAAGAAAGTACCCTTTTCCTAATAGTTTCAGGAAACTTCCTGGGGATGATATTAATGGGACTGACTTAGGCCACATTCTCACTCCTGAACCAATCACTGCGAAACTCGGGGAATGAAATGAATGGATGGGCCAGACATGTATCAGATGCTCAGCTCTGGGGTCAGAGATGAGGTCAGCCGCTCCCAGCCTCCACAGACTGAGAGAGAAAGAATAGTTTCCATAGAGGAAAATCAGGAGGCAGCATTAGAAAAAAAGGGGAGAGATATGATCACGGCACCAGCCAGTCACGCCAGTGACCCAGCTGACCACATTCTAGAATTAGAATCTTGACCCTTAAAATCTGCTTCCTCCCAGCTTGGGCGGAGAGAGAGACAGCTCAGTTTTCCTTTCCCATTTCATTTTTCTAATTAATCGGCTACCAGCTCCACCTCGAGAACATCTTTCAAACAAGAATTTTTTTTTTTTCTTCTGAAAGGAGTTAAAAAAAAATCAGAATACATTTGCATGTTACCTAAAACATTTTAAACTCGTGTCTTATCTTTGTCACTGCACAGTCTTTTCTTTTCAGTGCTGGTATTTCTATAGTTACAGTCACCTTCAGCCTTACCAGTTCCTTCTCGAAAAGGTTATTCTGAACAGGGGACAAAAAAATCATTTGGAAGCATGGCCGAAGTCCGTTTTTCAATTGTCTTTTCATCTCAAAGTTCAGAGATTTCTAGAAAATCATGTGTCAGCAGAAGCAACACATAAACAACCACATATAGTTTTTTTTGGGAAAAAAAAAAAATTCCCTGAGATGATTGAAGGTGTGAATTATTTCAGGGAAGGTGTTGGTGTGTGGCCAGTAATTTAAATTAACTGGATTTCCGGGGCTTATTAAGAGCTTAAAATCAGATTTTTAAAATTCAGAGAGCATTTTAGTTCGAATTTAATTTCTACTACAGGCTCTTGTTCGCTTTTAAAAATGCTTTGTTTTCATTGTTGTTAGCAAAGATATTTGAAAGTTTAAAATATCCTCAGGAATTTTCTTCCTTGTTAATAAACTGGGTTACTGATTTCCATGGAGATTACTGCCAACAAAGCTCTTCTGTTTGAGGCAAGGAGCTATCATGTCCGGATCAAAAGGGAATCGTTCTCATGAATGAATCCTGGGGTCCCCGTGGGGCGTTTGAGAAGCCCTTCAAGATACACAGCCTTGCGCGTCAGAAGAGAGCACCTTTCGGGGCACCTGGGTGGCTCAGTGGTTAAGCGTCTGCCTTTGGCTCAGGTCGTGATCCCAGGATCCTGGGATCGAGCCCCGCATCGGGCTCCCTGCTCTGCGGGAAGCCTGCTTCTCCCTCTCCCACTCCCCCTGCTTGTGTTCCCTCTCTCACTGTGTCTCTCTCTGTCAAATAAATAAATAAAATCTTAAAAAAAAAAAAAGAAGAGAACACCTTTCAAGTCGAGGTCTTAAATGAGGGACTTTGACGAGCCTGGTTGTAGGACGTGTGCCCATGTGCACTGTGTTGGGGGAATTTGTCTGCGTTCTATTGCTGGATGAAGGTGTCCTTCCTACTACCAAGAGCGAACACTGATGTCTGGCTTTAAAGTGCCCTCCCCCCTGTCCCCGCCCGTGCAGCCACCCCCAAGGCCTTGGCATCAGGAGAGACTCAGAGGCACGTGGAGAATTGGGGCCCTGTGTTGCAGAGCTTCCCAAACCTGAATGTGCCACATCACTAGGCATCTCATTCAAATGCATGTTCTGAGTCAGTAGCTCTGGGGTGGGGCCTGGAATTCTGCCTTTGTAGCCAACTCCCAGAGGGTCCCCATGCTGCTGGTCTGGGCCATACTTGGAGCAGGGAGATGGTAGACCGCTTCTTTGTTTCTCCTCGCCCTGGAGAGAGCCTGAAAATCCTATTTTGGCTTCTGTCGGTCTTCGGCAGTGCTGACTCTGGCAAAGCTTGGGATTTGACATCACACCTGGAAAAGAAATGCCGTAGGAAGGGCAAGGTCCGAATGCTGTCTCAACCAGAGGCGCTAGATGATGTCCTGATCCCAGCAGAGAATCAGGCTGCAAGTTAGAGAGAGAGAGAGAGAGGACAGATCAGCGATGATTCAGGCAGGAATGGAAATGAAGCCTGTCATTCCTTGAGAATTTCCTTAAGAATCTTGCTTAACTGTGGAGACTGTGTTCCCTGAGGGAGTGACGATATTCAGTAATATCTCTGTTCATTTAGCTAAAGGCAGATTTCTCTGTGCTCCTCACTGGGGGATGATCTTGTACCTGACTCGTTAGATAAGAAGCCACGTTGAAGAATTTCATCAGAATTCTCAATGAGGTGGCAGATTCGGAGGAGAGAAAGGAGCCGGCCCCCTCTGAGCTTTTTGGAGAATCGCAAAGTGGGGAAGGCTGTATCAGGTAGCTAGTGCTGCATAAGAAACCACCCCAAAACTTAGTGGATTTACACACCAACCTTTTGTTATTTCTCATGTGTTTAAGGGTAAGCTTCACAGGTGTGCCCATCTTAGCTGCTCCCACTCACGTGTCTGTAGTCAGCAGGTGGCCGTGGCTGCGTGGTCTAGCGTGGCCGTGGCTGGGATGGCTCAGCTTTCCTCCACGTATTTCCACGTGCCTCACAGTCCGGGCATGTTCTCATGGTGGGGGCAGCTGTCCACGAGAGAGCCGATCACACAAGAGGACAAGCAGGAATCCCCACCTGCTTCTCAAGCTTTGCTTGTATCACATCCGCTAACATATCCCATGGGCCCCAGCAAGTCATACGCCCAAGCCCGGCAGAGGGAGGGACCTCGGAGTCGGGACAAAGGGTCTGGATGCGGGGAGGCCTGTCTTGGGGGCCACTGGTAAAATCAATCGACTGCACAGACCCTGACTTAAAGCTTGAGGCGGAGTCTATAAGTCTCTGAGGAGAGGTAGGACTCCTACATTCATTCACTCACTCACTCACTCACTCATTCATTCATGAAACATTAATTGTCTTTCTTTTATGCAAAGCACCGGGCTCTGTCAGACTTTACTTGGACGTTTCACTTGCTGCAAGATTCACACCCACTTAAATTCCACCTCCAGACCGTCTCCATGTGGAAACTGTGAAAAGCTTTTGCTCACTCTTCTGGGGGAGCTAGAGGGCCTGTGGACTCATAATCTGTGGCATGGGGAGGAGGGTCCACTTCCCTAAAACCCGTGGGGCAGCCCCTGCCTGTCGCCATGGAGATGCTAGGTAGCCTCAAGGAGACCCTACCCGCCACCCACTCTGGGGGCCGCCGCCTTTCAGGACAGAAGGGCCTGGCTAGTGCTCCGAAGGCCTGTGGCCCACTCAGTCCTTGGGGTTCCTTGGGAGCCTATTTTCATCGTCATCGGTGCAAATAACAATTCTTCTTTCACAGTTTTGTTCGATTTGGGTGGATTTAAAAGCATAGTGTAAACACTAAAGTGCCATGAGAATGTCGGGGTTCCTTATCATTATGGGTGGGAAGGAGGCCCTGACGGACCTTCCTCGTCCGGCAGTTAATGATGGCTCAGGCCGGGGCAGTGTGAGGTTGGGAGGAAGGGAGAAGGAGCCCAGCTTTGGGACAGTTGCAGAGTTCCTCGGTGCAAATCCTCACATCACGGCCGACTGCTACCGTGGATTGCCACCAGTGATTTCATAACCTGTTTGTAAAATTCTCGCCTAGGTGATAGCAGCATTCCTGGGTATGGAGCAGGTGGTTTTCTCAAGCAGATAAGAGCCAGTCCCAGCTCAGCCTGGCCCAGCTCAGGAATCAGATGGCCCGGACTGGAACCAGCTCCAGTTCTGTCTACGTCTGTGATTTTGTGCCAGTGGCGAAGGTCTGTTTCCTCATCTGTAAAATGGGGATAAAATAGTACCTGAAACACAGGTTAAAGGAGATCCTGCGTAGGAGGTGTTGCCCACGTAGTAAGTGCTCAGTAAAGGCCACCAGCTGTTGTTATCCATGTTACGTTGCCTGCTCAGCTGATGGTGCGAGGGTCTGCGTAGACACACCCCAGGGTTACCCAGTCCTGTCGTCTGGAAGTCGTTGGCTCGCCCCGTTTCCTGCCCAGGCCCCTCCCCAGCACCCAGCCTCTTACCCATCATTTATTCATCTCGTTCTGCAGAGCTCAGAGCACTTGTCTTGGGTCCGGCTCCTCGCAAACAGCACCTCACTGAGTCCCCATAGCAGCCCTGTGAAGGAAGTCTACTTTTAATATTCCCATTGTACAGATGGGACAACTGAGATCCAGGGAGACTGAATAAGTCTCACGGCGACAAGTAAGGAGAGGCAGGAGTTGAATCCTTGGATCTAAACCTCCCCCCACTACCGTTTTGCAGGAAAAAACCCATTTGTTTACTGTCCTGGTTTTCTTTATTCCTTTTTTATAGCAGCTTTATTGAAATTTAATTTACATACACAAAATTCCTTTTAAAGTGTGCTACTGGATTTTTAATATATTCACAGAGCTGTGCAAACATCACCATTGTCTAATTTTAGAACCTTTCCATCACCCTCAAAAGAAAACCTAGATGCCTCCTCTTTTTCCCAAAGAAAGTCAGAGACTCTGGACATATCTCTCTGCTTCCACAGAAACCAGCCCCGGCTCAGCCAGCTGGCTGCATGGGGACGTGGGGGTACTGAAAAGCAGGAGCGTTTTGCCCACTGAACACCTTGTCCAATCCCAGAAAGCATCACCTGATTATATTGAGCCATTTATTCTGCCCCTGCCCCAATGTGAAGGCGACAATTTAATTATTTCTAGGGCCACAGGCTGTTCCCATTTTATTGCCTGGCTTCCTCTCCCCTTTCTTGGTTTTAGGAGAAAGAAGGCAAGTGGGGAGCACTGGTACCCTCTTTGCCTCTGATTAGAAGCCCCTCTTTTCAAAGCTTTTGCTCTCCTATTCCCCCCCACCTCCTTTCAGCTGCCCCTTCCTGCCATCAAATGTCATCTGATTTCAGGGGCTGGAGTGAAGGAGCCGTGATTGGGACCCCCTGGTGTGCCAATCAAATATAGAAATTCATGAGTGGTTTTTCCAGACAAACCTGGAGGCTGCTCTTTGGTACTTAAAAATCAGGCTATGTTTAATCACTGGGGCGAAAATATGTATCAATTGCCATCTGATCATGGTAGTGTCTAAACAGCCCTTTGAATTTGTAAATGACACGTGGCAGGGGTATTTTTAGCTCCTGGGCTTTGGAAGGTGAGCAGTCCCCCCCCCCCCCCACCCCACCCCAGGACGCTTCTCACGCGATAATCTCTCCTTCTGTTCTTTCACCTTCCTTGGGGCTGTTAAATATGCAAATCGCGTTCATCTCCCTCACCTTCCAGACTTTTTCTTTGTTCGGTGGTGGTGGGTGTGAAGGAAGAAAAAGGTAGTTGAGCAAAATAATTATCTTTGGCTGTGTTTGAGCCCGAGAGTCTTCGATTTGTAAGCAGTGCCTTGAGGGTGTATTTGCGTTTCCTGGATGCCTTTTTTTTTTTTTTTTTTTTTTTGCAGTGAATCCTGTTGGCATTTGGAAAGAATTTTAGCATTTTAGCAACATTCCAATGGATCCCGTAGTGAGAGAAAGTGAGAGAAAGACCCCATCCTAGGCCCATCACAAGACCCATAAAAGACCTTCAGGGACGCTCATCCCCAGTGCCCTTGGGGATGATTTCCTGGGTGGTACATTTAGGCTTAAAGACCAGGTCTTGACCTTGTCCTCAGAACAGGATGTTTCTCTTCTCTGTGGGCTGCAGGCCCTTTCCCATGGAGGGAAGTCAGTGAATACTTGTTAAATGAGTGAACTTCAGGACCAGGCGCGAGGGCGCTCACAGTGCTTTTTCTTCTTATTGTAAATAACCCTGACCCCCCCCCCCCCAGTTGCAGTAGTGTGTGAACAACATCATTCACCAAAATAATAATAGCTCACTACATGGCAGGCACCGTTCCAAGTACTTTTACATGAACACACTTTTTATCTTCTTAGGATGACAGGGTTTCTCGGTTTGGGCACTGTTGATATTTGGGGAGGACAACGCTTTGTTGCGCGGTGCTGTCCTGATGATGACATTGTCCCCGGCCCCACTGTATCCACTTCCCCCAGTATGACAACCAGAAAGATCTGCAGATATCACCAAATGTCCCCTGGGGGCGGGGGTCACCCACAGGTGAGAACCACTGGGGCGTTTGAGGAGGCAAAAAAGAAGTGGAGGAAAATCAGTAGGGAAGGGTGAAATAGGAAAATAGGAGAGAAACCCACACAGGGGAAAGGCGAGGTGTGAGCACAGAGGGAGACAGGTCAGGGCAGAGCAAGGCTCAGGAGACCTGGCCTTGAGGCTCAACCCCATGATTGAATTGGCTGTGGACACCCTGGGTACGTTTTCACTTTCCTTGTGCCTTGGTTTTCTCATCTGTAAAATGGGCAGTGGCACACAAGGTTTGTTGTATAGAGCACATAAATAAATTTCCCTGTCAGGAAAGTGCACTGCAGATCATGTAATTCTTTTTTTTTTTTTTAAGATCTATTTATTTTAGAGAGAGAGAGGGAGAGAGGGTGAGCTGGGGAGGGGCAGAGGGAGAGGGAGAGAGAGAGAATCTCATGCAGACTTCCTGCTGAGCAAGGAGCCTGATCCGGGGCTCGATCTCATGACCCTGAGATCATGACCTGAGCCAAAACCAAGAGTCAGCACTTAATCGACTGAGCCACCCAGGTGCCTCAGATCCACGTAATTCTTATTGCTGTCCACGTGTTAACTGCATGCACTTGGAGTCAGATTGGTTATCTTTGTCCAAGTCAGGTGGGCTAGCAAAGAGGCTACTCCTGAGTTTACTGTCCACCCTGTGAGGATTAGGAGTACATCATGACATTCTTATTTACGATCAGAAAATAATCTGATTAAAAGCACATTTGGATAAGGAGCAATGCAAAGCACTGATGGGCCAGCCAGAGGTGAAAGAGTTTTGTGGAAGGGAAAATAGATTTGGGATTTCCAGGTGTAGATGCCTCTGGATCGCCCCACCTCCCTCCCTTCTCTTCCCTGAAAAATTCAGCTGCAGGGACTTCTCAAGTAGTTTGGAAAATGCAGCACTGAAAATTCTACTTGGTGAGTATGGCTCTTTGTCCAGGCACTTAGGAGGACAAGAAATAGAACATTTCTTTCTTTTCTTAAATCTACTTTAGGCCCGTCTCCTTGTTCTTGGGACTGCCCGCACCACCATCCCCCCAGGGTGAAGAAGGCTTTGGGGGACTAGCCTCAAAGCCCCGGTCAAGCCTTGTGGTCATCTGTCCACATTGGTCACTTTGGAGAAACACATTTACCCAGATGCTCCCATGTCCGTTGCTTCTTTCCTGGCCACTCTTGGTCAGACTGAGACCCGGTGACCATTCCTTCCCAAGGGCAGGACTCTGCTCCACACACGTGCAGCATGGCCCAGGACCAGGGTTCCGGACCCCTACTCAAAGGCCCACAGTCTCAAGGAATCTCCCTGTGCCCTGGGCTCCACCCTCCTCCCCTTTTGCATCCTTTGGGGCGTTGTGTCCTCTCCTGGTTTTCCAGGACACATGGCTAAATTCCATCCACGAGTTATTTGTCCTTTATAAATAAAGCTAGTGGTGAGATGGTCTTCCAGATCATTCTAGCTTCTGTCCTCCTGCAAACTCTTCCTCTTCCTTTCTCCCTGAAGCCCAGAAAAGCAAGCAAGCACAGAACTGACCTTGCTAGAATGGGGAACAGGAAAGTGAATACATAAGGGAGAAAACCAGGCATTTAAATTGCAAAAAAATGGTCCTACATGCTGTTGGTCATGTCCAGAATTCTTGGCCCACCTGGCCAAGGTTGCAAAGCATGGAGATCCATGCAAGACCAGAGCCAGGAGATATGGACCATGCTGGTGCATAGTAGGTGCTCAACAAACGTTCGGTGAGTGAGAGAGCGAATGGTGCTTTTTTGCGATCAGACTCCATGCCTGAAAAGGAAACTCACTCAGTGGGTGAGCAACGAAGGTGAGATTGGGTTCTGACATTCCCTTGGTAGCTTTCTTCATGCAACAAAGAGTCGTTTCCGCTCCGTGCTCCGCGGCTCAGTACAAGTTGGGGATCTGCTCAGCCATGCCAAACGGGTTTTTTCTTCCTTAATGTAGTGTTGTTGCTCTGACATTTTCCCAACTCTCCGTCCCCCTCCATCTTCCTGGTTGTCAAGGAAACAGTTTCTAGGACAACCTGTTGACTTATTTGGCTGCCTAGTTTGTATTATCCAGTGTGGGGAGCTGTAGTGGAGGATTTTTTTTTTTAAAGTCGCCAAGGTAACCGCCAGCAGCCGCTTAATTATAGTTTTAGGTAAAGATGAATTCTCTTTTGCAAATGTTAGTGTATTTTGGGGCTGGGGTGGGGGAGGAGAACCACCCAGAGATTAACATTCTCTAATTATATGCTTCGGTTGTGGACAGTTCAGTTTCATTTGCAACTAAACTTGGTTTCATTCAGGATCGATTTTTTTTTTGTCTCAAAAAACAAGGAAAACAAATGAAATGATGAAAACAAAGAGGAATAGGGGATCAGAGTGGCAGGAGGAGGTTTTGAGTGTGGTGGGCACGGCTGGGACGCAGGCATTGCTGACTGAGGTCTCTGGTGGCTGTTCCCGAACCATACATTCATTGGTGGCCCTGAGAGTTTGTGTGTCCAGTGGGTACGAGCCTGGGCTCTGCAGCCGGACTACCTGGGTTCAGATCTCACCTTGCAGCCTGCTAGCTGTTTGACCTCAAACAAGTGACTTAACCTGTCTGTGCTTTAGTTCTCACAGCTGCAAAACAGGGAAATGGGAAGGAGTGAAGCTTTACTATAGGTGTGTTGTGAGGGTTAAGATACATTTATTTGGGGGCACCCGGGTGGCTCAGTCGGTTAAGCCGCTGCCTTCGGCTCGGGTCATGGTCCCAGGGTCCTGGGATCGAGCCCCACATCGGGCTCCCTGCTCGGCGGGGAGCCCGCTTCTCCCTCTCCCTCTGCCTGCCTCTCTGCCTACTTGTTCTCTCTCTCTCTCTGTCAAATAAATGAATAAAATCTTTTTTTAAAAAAAGATATATTTATTTGGCCCTTAGAAGAATAAGTCTTCACTTCTTGCTCCCAATGACCTTGTGAGGTAGGTATTATGATGTCCTTTTGGCCAATGAGGAAATGAGGAGGGAAAAAGTTTTTTTTATTATTATTATTAAAAGATCAAACTTTAAAGGAATTCTTTGAGCTGTGAGTAACTTTGTTTTACGTTTCCTCCTTGGCTACACAGTATTGCTCAAACCAAGAACGGAAATGGAGGCTTTTGGGGTTCACCCACGTGCAGGGAAGGTCACCTGGGGAGGAGCCCCTGGGGTTTGGTCGGGGAGGCTCTTAGGGAGACACCAGACAATTGCGGATTCCTTGGGCCCTAAGCAGTTGCTGCGATGCTCAAGAAGTCCCGGGTCCTGTCGAGCCTCCGGCAGCCCCAGCACCCTTTCCAGGTCTGGGGGCAGTCAGGCTGAGAACCACTGAAGAGCAGGTGGCATTGGAGCTGGGGACCCCCCCGGGAACCCCCCACCCCGACAGGTGAGCCAGAGAGGAAGATGGGGACCCATTCAATCCCTAGACATCAAAGGTCTAGCTGTGTGAGCTGAGGCAGGAGTTTCCCTTATGCTCCCAGAGGTCTGTACTTATGAAATCAAGGCATTTAAATAGACTGTCTCCAGCGTTTATCAGGGTTTTAAATACTGTGATTCCAGAGCGGGATAGGGAGCTGCAGATCTGGCTCGAGCATCCAGGGTGGTCTGAGTCCAGAGCCTGTCCTTTCGGCCGCTGTACTGACTCCTGCCGTTCTAATGAGTACAGAACGTGTGGCCTCTCAAGTCCTTGGGTTAGAAACTGCCATTTTCTAGTGCAGTGACCTGGGCAAGTAATGCACCTGTCCGTGCCTCAGTTTCCTCATTGGCCAAATGGAGACAACCATAGTACCTACCTCTCAGGGTTGTGGGAACAGGGAATGAAGTCAAGACTCCTGCAATGCTCATAACAATGTAACCCTCCAAGAAATGTTAGGTTACGGGTATAATCACTCGATTGCCCTGCAACATAATAACCATCCATATTAGCTGGCTGGGGGCAGAGGGGTGGTTGAAATAGTTAACACGCAGCTGGGTGCGCGCCAAGTGTGGGGTGCACATTTTCTCACTTAATCCTCACCATTATTATGTTGCTTCTCGTACAAATCCTACACAGATTTCTGTATCATTAATCTTGTTATTTTATAACCTACACTGTGTAGGCAGGCTCTCTTCTTTTTTTATAAGTCTCCCACTGGGGCCCTTAAAAAACAAACAAACATCCTTCAATTGAGATTCAGCTCCACAGGCCAGCCCCCATCAGATCTGCCATGCTAAGCCCACTGGGGAATATTTGTTTTGTGTGCTTTTTCCCTCTTCCTGTGGATTATGTATACTTTCATCATTTTAGAACGAAGACCTGAATAGCAATAAACATGTTGGTGGAGAGCAGCTGGAACAGTTGGGTTTTGGCATCAAATGCCCGATACCCACGGGGATGGAGTAATGAAGGTACCCGAGGCTGCTTCTCAGGCCAGTGGCTTCAGAGAGGGTGAAGAGCAAGCAGCCATCCGGCCCAGTCTTCCTACTCCCCACCCAACCCCACCCCCTGCCTCGTATTTTTTATTCATGACAATCTTTCATGAGGAACAGCAATCAGTAACACAAACATGACATCCATCTCTGCTCACTCTCCCCTCCAGGGACCACAGAAGATTCTTTCTGGACATTGAAGATATGTCTCATCCGTTCCCCACCCCATTTTTTAAAAAGCCTCAGTGTTGGATTGAAAAGCGCACATTTCAACAGGATGATTGAGGGAAGGTAATTATGTATTATTAAATGCAAAAAATAAGAGAAAAAAATCATTCTTTGCAACACCCCTATGGCTTGGCAGAAATGAAAATAGCAAAACGCTTAAGTGGTTTTCCTGCCAGTGGGATGAATGGATGCCTGTGCTCTTGAGTTGAGGTCATTGGCTGTGGGGACTGCTCAGCATCAGGGAGACCCTGAGGACTGGGGACGGATGGCTCCATCGTGGGGGCCTTTGTGGGGACTTGGGCTGCAGAAGGGGCAGGAGGATGGAAGCACAGAGGAGATGCTTTCTTCTGTTTCCCTTGGCTCAGAAGGTGGGTGGTCTCTGCATCTTTGCATAAGATCTTTTTTGTTTTTCTTAAATAGTTTATTTATTTGAGAGAGAGCAAGAGCAGGGTGGGTTAGGGGCAGAGGCAGAGGGAGAAGCAGACTTCCCCCTGAGCAGGGAGCATGACGTGGGCCTCGATCCCAGGACCCTGAGATCATGACATGAGCCGAAGTCAGACGCTTGACCTGAGCCACTAAGGTGCCCCTGGATAGGACCCGTCTGTGCAAGATGGGGAAAATAATACTTGAACATCAAAATCATACCCCACATGGCCTTGCACTTTAAAGGTTGCAAAGTACAGTGGTGTAGAGTGGAAATAAGCTTGGGCAGAAGGGCCAAAGTGCCTGGGTTGGAACTCAGCTCTGCTGCTTATCAGCTGTGTGACCTTGGGCAAGTTACTTAATCTCTCTGAGTCCCCATTTTCCCATCTGAAAAAAACGAGCCTCACAGTTGCTACAGTATGAGTTAATACATGTAAAGCAATCAGAACAGGGCCTCCTAGACACTCTCTTGTGTTCACTATTATGATTACATTTTTCTTCTCATCACCAATATCCAAATAGACCAAGTCAGCAAAACTGGCCCAGTTTCATCACAGAACTGCCAAGTGGAAAAAAACCGGAATTTAAACTCAGGACTTGGGACTCCAAATCTTGTTGAATTTTCTTTATGCTCCATGGCTGCATTGTGAAGGGTGTTCTTTATTTGCAAAAACTCCGACACTGGTTATAGCGTTAACCAGACCCAAATACAAAGTCCTCCACAGTTAGAGGACTCTAAAACTTTTCGACGCTACCTTTCTGGTCCTCCGCATTTCTCTCTCACTGTAAAATCGACTTTGTGATCACAACCAGGACATGACATTGCTCGGGGCAGACATCAGTTCAAAACAAAACCAAAATGACAACCTGCAGGGAGGTCAGAATCAACCAGGCCACCGTCTCCTGGAAGGTTAGATGGTTTTCCATAGCAAAATTGTGAATCTTCTAAAAAAGCACCTGGGAGTTGAAGGTCAGTTCACAGAGCTTCCAGGTTCTCCGGTTGTCCTTCCTTTGACCCTGAAAAAGAGAGTCAATTCAGACTCCCTGTGCAAGAAGATGCTTTCTCTTCTCAGCTAAGTTCACACACAAAGTGCATCTGCTGGGTGTCTGTCTCCTTTGTACAACTCAAAAAAAGGCAGCAGCCTCGAGGAGGGGCCCCATGTTGCCTTTTAGGAGTTTTAGGCTGGGGTCAAGGACAAGGTCAACCGATGAAGCTGTGAGCAACAAAGAAGGGGAGGCACTTCTAACTGCTCAGTCCCAGGAAGCCTGGGGATTGAGGAGTGTAAACACTTTCCTTGAGCTGTAGGAGGCGGTCCCCTCCACCCACCCCCCCCCCCCCCCCCCCCCCCCGCCGCCCCCCGGATGCTCTGCACAGCTCGGGAGACCAGCTCTGGTCTGGCACAAGAACCCTGTGCCCCTGGCAAGCTGCGGGGGGTTGTGTGGCTTACGGATAACAGGAGCGTGGCATGGAAGCTGCATCTTGTCCTCTCATTACATATTCATGAGATGCTGATGGAAAAACTGCTACCCTGGCTGAGAGTTCACTTTGTGTTAAGTGCCATATTTATATAACAGTGTGAATGTTGCCATAATGTTGCTATTTGCTTCCCAATGACCATCCTTTCTTGCTTGTTAAATAAACCCGATCTGCTGCTGTGTGGCAACATGCCCAGCTCTGGGGGAACATGATTGTTTTAAAGCTAACACTTTAAGCCCATCCTCACAATCCTCTTTCTCATTTTTTTCCAGCTTCCTAGGAAACTGTGAAGGGCTGCGAGGCTCTTTGTAGACCAATGAAACTTATGGGGAGGTCTGTGCTGGTGGTTCTTGAGAAAGCTTCATTTTTCTTTGATAAAAGAAGTAGATATGGCTGGCATAGCCCTCTGTCATGCTCCTTTGTCCCTTGCTTGCAAATGTGATGGCTGGAGCTGGAGCAGCCACTTTGTAGCCACAAGAGAAAGGCTAAGTGTCTCATCATTCAAAGTGTGGTCTGAGGGCCAGATTCTTACAAATGCTGAATCTTAGACTCTACTTCAGATCTACTGAATTAAAATCGCCATTTTAATAGGATCTCCAGGTGATCTGTGTGCACATTGGAGTTTGGGAACACCTGCCTAGAGAGCCATACGAAGAACTCTGTTTTGATGTTGTTGCTGATTCATTGCCAGTAAGAACCAACTTCTGGGTTTTTTTGTTTTGTTTTAAGGGGGGAGGGGTGGGGAGCAGCAGATGGAGAGGGAGAGAGAGCATCTTAAGCAGGCTTCACACCCAGCACAGAGCCTGACGTGGGGCTCGATCTCACAACCCTGAGAACATGACCTGAGCTGAAATCCAGAGTCGCTTAACCGACTGAGCCACACAGGCGCCCCTGGGTTTTTTGACATAGGTTTTCTGTTAGTTGTAGCCAAAAGCATTCTGAGCTGATATAAGCGCTTATAAGCTAAAACAGCCTTATGTAAAACACCCCCTTCATCTACCCAAAAGCTCTACGAAGAAAGGACTATTATTATCCCCATTTTACAGATAAGGAAACAATCCCCACACTATTTCCCAGGGTAAGACACTGATGAACTTGGTGAAGCCTGGGTCCAGCTGGCCCCTGGACCTGGGCTCTGGGGCAGGATGTTGTGCTCCCTTTCATGGGAGCTCTCACCACAGGGGATCCTCTCTGCCAGCTGGGAGGCCACTCGGAAGGGCCTCTCCTGCCCCTCTTGCCCTGAGCACAGCTCCCTGCTCAGCTGTACGCCATCTGTCTTGCTTTGTAGCCCTGGCCTCTCTTTCTTTTCACCAGTAATCCTGCCCTTCAGCTACTGCTGCCCCATTAGCTTCAGAGCTCAGAGGAGAGCGCCCTCTGAGCCCCCTCACACAGGTGTGTAAGCCTCTCATCCATTACCCTCAGGCCTTAAAGCGGGAGGCACCCCTTTAAATAGGGTGCATGAGAATCACCCGAGGGAAGGGCAGATGCATTAAAGCCAGATTCCAGGGTCTGGATGCCCGGAGGGTCTGACTCGGCAGGTCTGAGTTGAGGCCCCAGGAATCAGTTTTCCGCAGGGGTGACTCCCGGGTTCCTCCTAGGGTCACATCTGGAACACACTCATCCCCGCTGGGAAAGTTTGGCAGGGAGATGAGGACGGCAGATGAAATGTGAAAGACACTTTTTTTTTTCCCCACAGTCACTTGATAAATGTTTTCTTTGGGTAGTCGCAGCCTGCTTGGTGTTGGCTACAGAAAAACCCGTCGGAATACTCTGTGAATACAGGTTTCTTATGGAGAAAACAATGAAATACCTCTGTACGGATCTCAACTCAGGGGGCTGCAGTTGGTGGGTGTGTTCCAGCTACGGGCAAACGTCTGGAGTTGGGACAGCTGGGACTCATCGGGGTTGCATGCAGACTAAGAGGCCCATTCTGATGTGTGGAGTCAGGTGATCAAGAAGGGAGGTCAAGAACTTTTTGAAGTTAGGAGGGAAGGATCTTGGGTCTGTGTTAAGCAGAATGGCCTGCAAAGGCATCCACGTCCCTAATCCCTATCAATATGTTATGCTACTTGGCAAAAACGCCTTGCAGATGTTGTTAAGGTTATAGATCTTAAAATAGGGAGAGTAGCCTCAATTACGCAGATGGGGCCAGTCTAATCACGGGAGCCCTTAAAAGCAGAGAAATGTCTCCAGCTGGAGTCAGAGATGCTCCAGAAGGTGCATTCAGGAAGAGTTGAAGTGTGAGGGGGCTTGAGCTGCCATTGCTGGAGAGCCCACATGGAAACCATGAGAAGGATATTAGGTACACCGACCAGCCCCGGGTGCCGGCTAGCAGGGAATGGGGACCTCAGTCCTACAACCGCAAGGAACTGAATTCAGCCAGCGACCTGAATGAACTTGGAAGTGTATTCTTATCTATCCAGAGCTTTTGGGAAGGAACGCAGCCCTGCCCACACCTTGATTTTGGCCTTTGAGACCCTAACGGGAGGACCCAGTCCAGCTCACCTGGACTTAAGACCAACACAAACTATGAGAGAATAAATCTGTGTTGTTTCAAGCTGCTATGTTGGTGGCATTTGTGATAGCAGCCATGGAAAACTAACACGGAGTCCCATTCCAGAATCCGGGAAAGGACCTTCGCCATGACATCCACTCATTCTCTCCTTCCAGTCTCATCTTTTCAGGTGGGCTCTTAAGGAATGAATGCACAGCAAATCCCCCATGCTCTCTCACATTCTCCCATGGATTTTTATAGTCATTGCCCCTGGCTTTGTCATCCCCACCCCCTAGTTACTATTTAGTGTATTTCCTTTCAGCTATTTTTTCTATGCATTTTATTCACACAGTTGTGATGTGCAAAATGTACGAGTTTGTATCCTGCTTTGTTCCTTACATGAAGTATTCTCACACACCAAAGTCTCTGTAAAGCCTCACTTTGGACACCTGCCCGATAGTTCATCTGATGGAGGTAATGTAATTGACTTGTCCATTTTCCTGGACTTCGTGTCCTTCCTTCTCTTCCCCAATTATGAATAATTTAATTTTTTTACATAAATATCTCCTCAGCATTTCATATTACTTAATTATCACAGATTCCCAGAAGAGGAATTAGTAGTCCAAAGGTGCCAACTTTTTTGAGTCTCTTGATACAAATGCTGAATTACCCCCCAGGTTCTGGGCACTGTCTCAGCAGCTTAATGTTGCTCCCTATGGGCGGTGGGTCTCCTCCAAGGAGCCCTGCAGGGCTGGGCACACGAGGTGTTCTGTTAGCACCGCCAGCGAGCGTCCTCTTGTTCTTCCTCAGCCTCCCGGACTCATCATGATGGCTGCGCTATGGACAGAAAGGGAAGACCTCGGGGAAGCCGTGTATCACTCATCCACCTGGGAGATTCACTCTGCCATTAGCCCTCGTCGGAGACCTGAATCCCAGCACATGATCTTGAGGTGCGCCCTCTAATACTGCATTTCATGGTTGTTACTGATGTATTTTAAACCCACTCATGCCTTCTCTGAGCCGCCATCCCATTGGGCCAGTGGGCATTGCCTGGTACTGTACAGAGTCTCGGGAGGGGGTCTTAGCAACAAGCCATTATGTAGGAGGGTGAACATTCCCAATTATCCCTCCTCTTGGCTGGAAGCTCTGCTCTCTCCAGGGAATGGAATTTTTTGTCAAGGGTCTTACTTCTCTGGGGTCTTGTCACCTACTTGGAGGGGGGCAGGGACTGCTGCCGTGTAGGGCGCTGGAGCTGCAGAATATTGTCTGCCCCTAGTTTTGCAGATCCTTGCATCTCTCACCTTGCTTTCTGTTCCATCCACTTGGGCTGCTATAACAGAATACCACAGACCAGGGGGCTTAAACAACACACTTATTTCCCATGGCTCTGGAGGCCGGGAAGTCCAAGGCCAGTGCACCAACAGACTCAGTCTCTGGTGAGGGCCATTTCCCGGTTCAGAGACGGCTGTTTTCTCACTGTGTCCTCCAAGATGGAAGGGGCAAGAGGGCTCTTTAGGGTCTCTTTTCTAAGAGCTCCACCCTCATGACCTAATCACCTTCCAAAGGCCCCCACCTTCTAACTCCATCACAATGGGGGTTAGAATTTCAACATATGAATTTAGGGAGGACACATTCAGTCCACAACACCTCTGAAACCCATCGCCCTTCTCTGCTGCCAGAGGATCTCTTGCATTTCCATGTTGTTTCACCTGACTCACAAAAGGCAAAAAGAGACTTTGGTTAGAGGCTGATTCTCTTCCCACCCTGTAGTAATCCCCCAGGGCCAGGAAGCACAGATGGGTCTCCAACCCTTCTAGGAACAGGATCTGGGAAAAGGTAGGAAGGAAAAAACCCACACATTAATTTTTAAAGAAAAATTATTCTCTCATTCTCAATAAAGGTTCTGAGAAGTCCTGCAATAAAGAAACTTGCCTCACTTCCTTTAACCCAATTTTTTCAAGGTCATTTTATGACGAGGCCTTGCCTTTTGCTTAACATCTCCTAATTAACACCAATTACATGAGCCCGGACTTAAATATATGTCATCTGAGAGCCTTTCCTAGAAAGAGTGAAGTAAATCAAACTCCTTTTCCGGCAAACCACATTTTTTTCTGTTAAGGGTTCACTGAAGGAGTCCCATTTCAAATTTGTTTTTAATAAAGCAATGACTCCACCTCCCCCTCCAGCTGATCATTTGTGTATCTAGATTTCATATTTCAGCTTTTGCAGCAGCCCGGGCTCGGAAGGGTCACAGAGGACTTGAGAACCATCTCAGAATCAGGGATCTGACATTGCCAAACCTCAAAGTCCAGTTTCTGTCTCTGAAAACTGAAGAGCGGCCTGGTCTTCCTTGCCCAGGGGTGTCGGTCTGCTGGGCTTGGAAGCTGCTTTCAAGATGTGAATGGTTGATAATGTTCAGGTAGACAGAATGTGTCTGTCTGATAAAAGATGTATCCTGTCTGAGGCTCTGAGAGTAAATGACAGGGGGGGAGGGAGTGGGAATAGAATGTATTGAGACTGTTCCCAGCCAGACAATGTGCTAGGTGTTTATTTTTCAAATTATATTTACTCTTTAAATAAGTAATACATTACCGGGGTACAACATTCCTACAAAAATGTAAACCTCCCTCCCACATGTATGCCTGGCTGGTCAGTTACCTTCCTAGGAGGTGACCATCATTCATTTCCTGTGCCCCTCTATGGACATCCTATACGTATATAACCAAGTATGCAAATAAGGTGAACATAGAAATTAGCTTACGATAGATACTGTTATGCACCCTGACTTTTTTGCATGAAGCTTGTTCTGTGTCCTTTCATATAGGGCTGGCTGATTTTTCCCTGCTGAATAAATTTCAGTGGATGGATGTGCCATGATTTATTTCATAGATTGCCTACGAATAGACTTTTAAATTGTTTTTAATCTTTTTACACTAGGTGAGTGGTCCTCAACTTGGGGTGATTTTGTGCCTCCACCAGAAGACATTTGGCAATATTTGGAGAGACTTTTGGTTATTACAACTGGGGAGGGCGGCGCTATTTGTTTTTAGTAGATGGAGACCAGGGATGCTGGGGAGCACTATGATGCACCAGACAGCCCACCGGCATCAGAGAATGATCTAGCCCAGAAGGTCAGCAGTGCCGAGGCTGGGGAGGCTCGTGCTCAGTGATACCCCCAGCACGTAGGTGGGGTGCGGGGAATCAGGGAAGAGCGATGCGTTATGTCCAAAGGAGCAAATACTCATGCCCGGAGAATGCTTCTCCATTCAGGAAGGAGAGGAAAGCTCCCAAGCTTCTACCCCCTCAGAGTGCAGAGGAGACATGTCTGGAAGGGGTCACCACCCTCAGCAGAGAAGGACCCCTGTTGTCCCTCTGGGCCATTTATCTCCTAGATTCTAGCCAGGAACTCCAGGAGAGTGGGTAGCAGATGCAGCTATCCTCAACAAACTGATGCAGTCATTAAACGGAATCTTGAAGCTTTTAATTACCAGTATATTAGCATATTACGAATGGGGAAGCAGCATTTAGTATATAATAGCAGAGGCAGCGGGAAGAAATGCCTATTTTTACCGCTAATTAAGAGAATATTACTGAATAGTTAGAGAATTAATTGTACTTTGGTACATCTTTATAAGGAAGATAATTGGATAAAGGTTGTTTCTTTCTTCCCACATCACAATATTTGCTGGCAGATGGCATTGTTCTGGCTGAGAAAGTGTGGTGATACCAACACACACCATCTCCTCCCTCAGAAGTATTTAATACATTAGCTGGCCTCCTCTTCACAGGATATTGTTACGATTATTTACATCCGTGCAGCACTTCACGGTTTTCAAACATCCATGTGCACTGTCACGTGGCGTCCTACGGGATGGCCAGGATATTATCATCCCCTTTGTACTGGTGATAGAACAGCTCAGAGAGGGGCACCTGGGTGGCTCAGTTGGGTAAGCGTCTGACTCTTGATCTCACCTCAGGTCTTGATCTCAGGGTGGTGAGTTCAATCCCCATGTTGGGCTTCACCCTGGGTGTGGAGCCTTCTTGGAAAAAAGAGAAAAAAAAAAAATAGCTCGGAGAGACTTAACTGAGTTGTTAAATGTCAATGGCTCAAAATAGGTGCAGCCAGGATCTGAATGTCAGCCCCCACCGCTGAAATGTCTACCTCTGGACTATGGATGATTCTTCACTTTCTCTCTAACCTGGATGGTCCAGGGCCTCCCCAGTGGATGTGTGCAAATCTTTTGACTGGGGACGGGGTAACATAACGAAGTGAAAGCAGAATCTTTGTGGCCAAGAAGACCTAGGTTCAGATCCCAGCTCTGTCGCTTCTGGTTGTTTGACTTTGGGAAAGTGAATTAATGTCTTTGAACCTCAGTGTTCTCATCTATAAAAAGTCAGGATTCTTGTGGGGCTGTTGTCAGATTGCTCAGCGTGGTGCTGGGGGCAAGGTGCATTACAGTTATTATTACTCCTGCCTGGATTTGCTGGTTCATCAAATGTTTCTGATTGTACCTTGGATTTCACGTGTGCACACACATCAGTCCCAAATGCTTGTGGCTTCCGGAGCTGGTTTTGGTGCCTCATCTGGGATGTTGCTTGGCTCTAAGCCCTGCTGGTCCTGCCCATGCTGGGAGCAGGTCCTTTGTCACCTTGGCCACCAGATTTCCATCCACATGGTAACTGGTCAGCCCAGCAGCTAAGGAGGGGAGGGCTCCTGCTTTTGGGGCCCGTGCTAGTGGAGGTCACCCCAGTGAGCTGCTGGTGCCCCAACAGGGCTCTGTGCTTGGGGAGATGACTGTCTGCCTTATACCCACAGCCTGTTCCTCATCAGGGTGAGTACACGTGGTCAAAGTCATTTAAAGTGAACCCAAGGTCTAGCCCTCACACTGTACCTAGAATCACTCCTGCCCTTCGATTCCAGGCTCAGTTGTTGAGTTAGATTTTGTCCTTGAGATAAACTCTCAGGAGCCTATCTGGATGATGGTGGTTCTGGTGTGCCCAGAATGCCTTCCTCTTTATTTTTGTAACTGACCCTTACTTTTCCTTTGGGGAACTACCTGTTCTCCGCTCTCAGTTCCTGTTTTTCAAGAAGGGCTCAGTCCAAATCTTTGGTGCCAAGAGTGACCACGTGACCAGGCCTGACCAGTGAGATGGCTTATTCCCATTAGCCACAGAGATTGATTTAGGGATTGGCATGTGACCAAGTCAGACCAATGAGAGCCAATCCCAGGACTTTTGCAGGAATTATTAAAAAAGAGATGATTTCTCTGTTGTGGTTGCCCAGTGGGTAGGATATACACCTGGGACAGCTGAGGCCATTTTGCAAGGACATGGGGGATTCTTTCCAGGAAGGAATCCAACACAGAGGATGACAGAGACCAGAGATGGCCAGAAACACATTTCCTGATAATATCGCAAGTACCTGGATCCATCTATTCCTGAAGACTGCAAGTTTGAGTTGAGTTTCCATCATTTGCATTCAGACGAGTCCCTGGTTGTTCAGGGTCCCATGTCTACCCCTGGCATTTAAGCTCCTTTCAACCCCTCCCCCTCTGGCCCACCAGAAATGCAGAAATTTACCTGAATTCCATTAATAGGCTGACTTCAAGTTCTCTTCCTAGGCATCTAAGTAAATAGATACACTTTTTTAAAATTTTATTTTATTGTTTTAGTCACCATACATTACACCATTAGTTTCTTTTCTTTCTTTTTTTTTTTTTTTAAGATTTTATTTATTTGTTTGACAGAGAGAGAGACAGCGACAGCAGGAACACAAGCAGGGGGAGTGGGAGAGGGAGAAGCAGGCTTCCCGCTGAGCAGGGAGCCCGATGCGGGGCTCGATCCCAGGACCCTGGGATCATGACCTGAGCTGAAGGCAGATGCTTAACGACTGAGCCACCCAGGCACCCCACACTGTTAGTTTCTGTTGCAGTGTTCCATGATTCATTGCGTGCACACAACACCCAGTGCTCCATTCAACACGTGCCCTCCCCAATACCCATCACCGGGTAGACCCATCGCCCCAGCTCCCTCCCCTCTAAAACCCTCAGTTTGTTTCTCAGAGTCCATAGTCTCTCATGGTTCGTCTCCCACTCCGATTTCCCCCCCTTCATTTTTCCCTTCCTACTATCTTCTTCTTTTTTTTTTTTTAACATATAATGTATTATTTGTTTCAAGGTACAGGTCTGTGATTCACCAGTCTTACACAATTCACAGCACTCACCATAGCACATACCCTCCCCAATGTCTATCACCCAGCCACCCCATCCCTTCCACCCTCCACCACTCCAACAACCCTCAGTTTGTTTCCTGAGATTAAGAATTCCTCATATCAGTGAGATTATATGATACTTGTCTTTCCCTGATTGACTTATTTCGCTTAGCATAATACCCTCTAGTTCCATCCATGTCATTGCAAATGGCAAGATTTTGTGTTTTTTGATGGCTGCATAATATTCCAGTGTGTGTGTGTGTGTGTGTGTGTGTGTGTGTGTGTGTGTGTGTGTATCTCTCACATCTTCTTTATTCATTTATCTGTTGATGGACATCTTGGCTCTTTCCATAGTTTGACTATTGTGGACATTGCTGCTATAAACATTGGGGTGCATGTACCCCTTTGGATCACTACATTTGTATCTTTGGGGTCAATACCCAGTAGTACAATTGCTGGGTCGTAGGGTAGCTCTATTTTCAACTTTTTGAGGAACCTACATACTGTTTTCTAGAGTGGTTGCACCAGCTTGCATTCCCACCAACAGTGTAGGAGGGTTCCCCTTTCTCCGCATCCTCGCCACTTTTAAGAGGGGGATGGAGAGAAAGGGGAAGGAAAAAGTATGTTCTAACTTCCCGTGCTAAGCCTCTCCAGCCTGGCTGAGACAGTATCTTACGTTTTATTAGGCTGCTTTTCCCCATTTTTTTCCAAGACCGTCTTTGAAACTGGCCATTTTCAAGAGGAAATGACATAGATTATTTTTTCATGATGGCTGCCCTTTCGTAACCCAGCAGATGTTTAATTAAGATTTTTATTACCTCCCAAAGTTAACACAGAAATTCATCTATTATGGCAGTGTAAGGACCTATCTTTGAAACTCCCCTTTTATACCCCCACCGAGCATCCTATCATTAGCCAAACCCTAGCACCTTCTCCCTCAGCATCTCTGGATAATGCAGGTGACAGTTTTATAGCTCTGAACCTGAGCTTAGATGCCACCTCCATTATGGCATTTCTCTTGAACTGCTGCCCTCCCAGCATCCCCAAGCACATCTCCTTTTTCACTCAGTTGTTCCCTGCCCTGAGCCCTCTCAGCACTGTGACAAGCTATGCTATGACTTGTTTACTTGTCAGTCTTCCTTCCAAAGCTCCTTGAGGCCAGCAACTCTATCTTCTTCATACCAGAGTGTATAGGTATTTTGGTCTGGTTTTTATTCATTGCTATCTTCCCATAGCTTAAAACAGTGCCTGGAACCTAATAGGTGCTCAATAAATACTCATTAAATGCATTTCTGCATCCCACGCACCTTGCAGAGGGCTTAGCACTGGTACAAATGAAGGAATAAAGAAAGTTGTTTCCAGTGCCTCTGATACCATTTTCTCCAAGGCTTAATCACCGTGGGCTTTTCTCTGTCCTTCCATCTGATCAGACACCAGCTGCCTTTCTTTTCATTTATTCATTTCTTGTACTCCTCCCCGCCCCCACACCACACACTTATTGGTGCCTAGGCTGTGTCAGCCTAAGCTGGGGTAAATGGAGAACACGTACCAGATATTCTGCACAACTAGACTCATTTAATCTTTTTTTTTTTTTTAAAGATTTTATTTATTTATTTGACAGAGAGAGAGCACAAGTAGGCAGAGTGGTAGACAGAGGGAGAAGGAGAAGCAGGCTCCCTGCTGAGCAGGGACCCCGATGTGGGGTTCGATCCCAGGACCCTGGGATCATGACCTGAGCCGAAGGCAGACACCTAACGACTGAGCCACCCAGGCGCCCCTAGACTCATTTAATCTTGAACACAGGGCTATGACTGAGGTATATTGCTCCTATTTCACAGATGTAGAATCTAAGATTCCAAGAGGTAAAAGGGTCAGCGATCACCTGGTTTAAGTGGTAGACCTTGGCTGAATCCTCTTTTGCATTTTTTCCAGTTGTCTTACACATGCATCTTATCTACCAGTAATTGTAGCCATTTCTGGAAAAGCAGGTTTGGTGTCTTCAGTTTTGAGGGCACCCACAGGCTCCCCAAAACCAGACAGCTCAAATCTGATCGTGTGGGTTGCTCTGCCTCTTTTTTCCCCTGCAAGGGGGACCCAGTCATGTCCCCTCTCCTGGGAAGCATAAATCCCTCTGTGTTTCCTGACAGACCTGATTCTGAACCTTCTGGGCCCCTGGCAGATAGCATTAGCTATTCCTGGCTTCAGGATGGACAGATTAGCTGATGCCAGAGGGACAAGGGAGTTTGCAACACTACTTAGAAGGGAGTCACTCACAGCAGAGTTAATGAGGATATAACATGTCAATGTTGCACATACATAGCCGTATATGACAGCGCTAAATCAATCAGACAGAAAGCTGACAGCTCAGTGCCTTTTACTAGTAAATAATTCAAGTAGCCTTTACATTTCTCCCGCCTGTAGATCAGTATATCTGCCTGCTGTGGCGAGAGAAGCAGGAGCAGAAAATCAAGAATGTAAGGCCATTACGACTAGAACGTTCTCCCCCACATACTGCAGTGGGCAATACAGTTTGCATCTGCCCGTTGATTTAGGGGCACAACGGTGTAGACTTTGGGCATGCTGGCTCTTATTCCATACTTTAAAGAGCAAGAGAAACAAGAAAACAATTTCCCCAGATGTCTACTCTGATTAAAGACCAGCAAGCTTGCTCTTGTAACAGCATATGTAACAAGTATGCATTTGTTAGTGAGGTAAGTAACTCTCTGCCAATGGTTCAAACTGAGTTACAGGCTTGAAAGCCATCGGCATCTTGAGCAGCGCAGCATCCCGATATGTACCTCGGGAGTCTGGGTTCTACCTTACTAGCTATGCAACCCTGGGCAAGTGATGAAAACTTCTTGTGCCTCAGTTTTCTCATCCATATAATGGGAGCAATAAATGTACCTACTGCATGGGATTATCAGGAGGACCAAATGGGAGTATATTTGTAAATGGTTTAGCCCAGGGCTGGGCCTGTAGAAACTGCTCCATAAAGAGGATCCATTGCCAATAGTAAGTCAAACCCCTCCCTCTACCAAGGAGGTTGCTGAGGCTCAGAGAGGGAGGTGATAAGCCCACACAGCCATAACTAGTAGGACAGCGGCAGAGGTCCAGTCCTTACCTCACCATCTAAGTGAACTTAGGGCACAAGAAAGTGACAGTGGGGGGTGCCTGGGTGGCTTAGTCGTTAAGTGTCTGCCTTCAGCTCAGGTCATGATCCCAGGGTCCTGGGATCGACCCCCGCATCGGGCTCCCTGCTCAGCGGGAAGCCTGCTTCTCCCTCTCCCACTCCCCCTGCTTGTGTTCCCTCTCTCACTATGTCTCTCTCTCTCTGTCAAATAAATAAATAAAATCTTTTAAACAAAACAAAAAAAGAAGTGACAGTGGGCTGGGATGTGGCCAAGAGACCTTTTGTAGCTAAACAATTCTTTGGAGTATTAAGTTTTATCATACAGAGTTTGCATTTCTCTATGGTTTAGTATAAAATAACATTAATTCCTTTTATTGAACACATACTTATTTAGTCCCCTGGCATTGGGAATATAGCCATGAACAAGATAGACCAGGTTCCCACTGGCATGAAGACAATAAGTAAACCAACTGGCAGATCATTTTATATTATGGTAAGGAAAAAAAGAAATCCTAAAATATGGTAAGGGCTAGAGGGTGATTGGTAGCTCCTTCTACTGGGGGCCTGGGGTCAGGGAAGTCTTCTGACTTTCCTTGGGAAGAAGGGAGGTGACATTTGAGCAGGAACAGGAATTATGAGGAGTGGGGCATGCAATGAGCTGGGACAGAGAATGACAGTATAAAGGTCAGTATGTGCAAAGGCCCTGGGGTGGGACTAATTCAATTACTTAACTTCTCAAAATTTGGAATAATTTTCATGGTTGCATTAGTTTTTTGGGGGACTGCTGTAACAAATGACCACAAACCGGGTGGCTTTAAACAACAGAAATGCGTGTTCTCTCATAGTTCTGAAGGCCGGAGTCTGAAATCAAGGTCAGCAGGCCATGCTCCCTCTGGAGGTTCGAGGGGAGAATCTGTTCTTTGCCTCCTCCGGCTCTGCTGGCTCCTGGCAGTCTTTGCTGTTCCTTGGCTTTGCAACTCTATTATTCTAATCTCTGTCTCCATCTTCAGATCACCTTTTCCTCTCCCATCTGGCAAAAACGTGCCTCTGCCTCGCTCTTACAAGTGGATTTATAAGAGTGATTTTGTTATTGGATTTAGGGCCTGCCCAGATAATCCAAGATAAACGCCTCCTCTCAATATCCTTAGAGTAATCCTGTCTTTTGCCATATGAGGTAATATCCCCTCTCTTACTGTATAAGGTAACACTCCCAGGTTCCAGAGATGAGGACATGGACCTGTCTTTCGGGGGCCCCCCTTTAGCTCACTACAACAGTTGAGACGACAGGCCAGGTCCTAGACACTAAAAGCGACAACAGAGAGGCAAACTTTCACCTCTGTTTCACGTTGAGCCAAAAAGAACAACAGTTTCCAGTTGTGATAGCTATTTCTGACAACTTCAGCCTTTACCTATTCCGAGTGAGCTCCCAACAGGCTGTGGGGCACTGAGGTGCAGGCAGGGACGGGGATGGACACGGGGACTTGGGCCTCGAGGCTCTTCCGTCTCTGCTTCCTGCGGTCCTGTTCTTTTTGTCACTGAGGGCTGGCCACGTGATGGGCCCCGTGCTAAAGGTAAATGATCCTCCTCTGGGAGCTTGTTAGGTGCGGGTTCCCTCCAGGCTCCTCTCTCACCAGATCCTCATTGAGAAAGTCCGGTCCAGGCCCGGGAAGCTGCATTTTAAACAAGTGCAGCAGGTGATTCTGATTCAGAGGCAGGCTCTCTCAGAACCAGCAAAACCACGCCTGGAGAAATGCGGGGGGGCGGGGGGATTCATAGTAGTAGTGTAATTACTAGATGATGGCAATGGGAAAAATTTCCAGTCTCACACTCCATTTGGCAAAGGTTGGAAAAACATACACATTTGCTGGAAGGCTCAGGTTCCTGGGAATGCTTTTCTCCAAGGGAATGGATCCTATGCAGGCTTTTGGGGTTGGAGAGAGCTTTGCAGGGAGGGACCCAGAGCGAGAGCACTGGACTAGGAGACTGAGCAGACTCTGGCGTCTTGTACCTTCACTGGCCCTAAGGTCTTGGCAGGTCACGCCCCTCCTTGAGCCTCATCTTCCCACTCTGTGAACCCGGCTAGCCCAACTACCTGATCCACCTTGCAGATTTGCCTTCAAGAGTTGTTACGGTTTGGAAGGTAAAAGTCCCGAGGCCGTCTGGACTTTCCTAGTGTCTGGGGGCTGCTCGGTTAGCCTGAGTCAGTATGTCTCAAAGGCTGTGACACTGGTGGTGGTTTGGGGGTCTCTAAGACCACCTCCTGGACTGATGATTCACTAGGAGACTTGCAGGACTCAGCACATGGGCATCCTCAGGGCTGTTACTCATGACAATGAAAGGCCACAAGGCGAAATCAGCCAAGGGAAAGGCCCTCGCGTGGGGTTTGGAGGAAACCAGGCACGAGCTTCCAAGGGTCTGCTTCTGGGCAGTCACCCCAGGATGCGATCAATTACCCTGGCAAGGAATTGTGACAACACCTCTGTAATGTTGCCAACCGGGGAAGCTCATTAGAGACTCGGCGCCCAGGGTTTGCCCTGGGGGGTGGGGGTCACGCAGGCAGCCTCTGTCTGGTACGTACCCAAATTTCAGGCTCCCAGAGAGAAAGCAGGTGTCCAGTGCAAAACACCCTGCTTGTACAAACGATTTAGGCATATAATGAGTCACCATTCGCAGACGATGGCGGGGGGTGGCCCTACAGAAATCTAAGTCCCCGAATACCAGCTGAGGGGCAATTTTGCAAGTAGGCCTTTCAAAGGAGACCAGCTGGGCCTGCTGCATGAGCTCTCCCCTGCTCAGGCGGTGGAGGTCATGGTCATCTCTCGTTCTTTCCTTGACAATCGGGTGTTCGAAACCCCTTTCCATGTCTGGTGAATGTCCCATCTTCTGAGACAAAAATCCACCTCTCTTGAGAGAAGCTGAAAATCTCAAATACTCGTGTCCTTAGCCACCTTTGCAGCCAGGGGACCAATCCACGATGTCAGTCCTGCCAATCAGAGGAGCCCGGCCAGATTTTGAATCGGAAGCCGGTGACATGGAGAAGCAGGGGCACACTTGTTCTCCTGTTCTGGGGTGGTGATGGCGAAAGCTCTGCTGGCAGGGGCCGGGTCCAGTCCTGGTGGCGGTGCTGGTATGTTCCAGGGAGTGCCCCCCCTCCCCGGAATCTCCCCCGGGTCAGCTCTGCAGGACGCTCTGGGCACTGCTCCTGGCAGCGGGGCCCAGCCCGAGTCTCCGGTCCTCCCAGAGTGTCCGTGGGCTCCCCAGTGACCCCTCAACAGACTCTTGAGTTGGACAGGGTTGGGTTTTGTTTCTCGGTAAGGAAAATAATTTTAAGATGATGCTAAACAACACCAAGTCACAGAGAGAAATTTTCCCTTTTCCATTCTCCTTTCACCTTTCTGGTTATTTAGGAGAACGTCTGCTTGCTTCTATGTCCTTAATCCCTTTAACCTCCTAATACTTGTGAATCTCCCTTTTATTTTATCTTTTTCAGCTTTATTGAGCTATAATTGACATATAAAATTGCAAGATGTTTGAAGTATACATCATGGCAATTTGATATATGTATATACCACGAAAATGTCCCCCTTCCCACCCCTGCCATGCAAATCTCCTTTTACATAAAGACAGAACTGGCTGGAGGCTGGTATCAGTATCTAGCTAGAATTTAATCGCGGGGATATTCCAAAGTGTTTATTTCATGGTTACCTCCCATTTGTCACAAGTATTATATGGTAACAATATATTGTTTCCTTTTAAAATAAAAGCATGTAGGGGCGCCTGGGTGGCTCAGTTGGTTAAGCGACTGCCTTCGGCTCAGGTCATGATCCTGGAGTCCCGGGATCGAGTCCCGCATCGGGCTCCCTGCTCAGCGGGGGGTCTGCTTCTCCCTCTGACCCTCTTCCCTCTCGTGCTCTCTATCTCTCATTCTCTCTCTCAAATAAATAAATAAAATCTTTAAAAAAAAAAAAAAAAGCATGTAAGTAAAAATCATAATCCAGTTCATGAAAAGCTAAATAGTAGTACAGTAGTATATTATAAACATAGTTCTTGAATGAAAGACTTTGGGGAACACGCAACTGGGACTCAGATTTGCCTTTTGGGGTCCACAGAGGTTGGTGGAGGGACAGCCAAGCTCCCTGGAAACTGAGGGCTGTGGGTGGGGCCACCCCTTGGCCAGCCGCTGTGCAGGTGAGCCGGGAGCCCCTCAACCCAGCAGGGAAGACCAGCAGGTGGCCGCTCCTCTCCTAGAATGGCATCTGGTGCATGGGGACAGAGTGACCCTCCTGGGATGACCAAGCACCCGAGGTGGCCCAGTTCAATGCTCAGCAAGAAATGCTTTCACAAACCTTGCCATGACTGAAAGAGATGGTGGGGGTCATTCCGTGCACCCCCTCATTGCAGAGATGGAATGGTGCAGGGGTGAGGTTCTGTAGTTCAGAACCTGCCTTAGGACCCTGGTCAAGCTGTCTTCAGCAGTCCCTGCTTTACTTTGGGTGGAGTTATGGTGCGGGGGGGGGGGGGGGGGGGGGGGGCAGACTGGCCTGGGAGCTCCACCTCGCCCTCTAGCTCTCCAAGCTGAGGCCACACAGGCCTCCCCGTGTCCCTCTAACTCAGCACACATACTCCTGCTTCAGGGCCCGAGGACCTGCTCTTCTTTCTCCTGCCTGGAAGGTTCTTCCCACCCATGTCCCCCTGCTGCCCTATGGAACGGCCCCCACCATCACCTTGTTAGGGACGGCTTTCCCGGCGGCCACCAGCCAGGGTCACGGACACTTGCCAACACACATCTGAGTTTGCTTTCATCAGAACACTTCTCGTGGCCTGAAATAAAGTTCTGCTTAGTGCCAGTCACCCCACTAGAATGTGAGTTCTCTGAGGCCAGGGCAGCTGCATGATTTGGGGGACCCAGTGGAAAATGAAAGTTGGGGCCCTTGTGACTAAGAATTGATTAAGAATTTCAAGACGGCCACAACAGAGCACTAAGGCGCGCACAGGGCCCTTGTAAGTCTCGGCTCCTGTCCTAGCAGTCAGCAGCCCTGGAAACCAGCCCTGGCCACAGACTTGGTCTTGTTCACCTCCGACCCCCAGGCCTGGTACAAAGCCTGGTACATAGTTGGCCCTCAATGAGTGTTTGTTGACTGGCTGACTGACTGACTGAGCTGTCTCACTCCGGAGGCTTTAGCGGCTACTTCATCTGAAAAACAAATAAAATACTCTGCACCATTTATTACTGAGATCAACTTCTCTGCTAAGATTTAAAGGCAGGGTTGGACCAGAAGGGCTCTAGAGGCCAGGCAAGGGTGGGAGGTTTATTCTAAGAGCAATTCTAAGAGGCTGTGAGGCTTCGCAGGGCTGGGACAAGTGGAGATCACACTATAAAATATCGCCCAGGCGGCCATAAGCCACACAGTGTGGACTTGGGGGGCGAGAACAGAGGCAGGAATTGGAGCAAGCAGCCCTTGGTGGCAGTCCCGATGACCACGGTGGTGGTGGACAGATGGAGAGAAGTGGGGGAAGCTGGCTTACACCCACATTGGGTAGACCCCTGGGTCCTGTCGTACCCACAGCAGAGGCACTGGGGGGAGATCTGCAGGCCATTGTGTAGCTGGGGAGGTACTGAGTGGTGTAGGTTCTAACCACGCAGGGTCCAGAGTCTGTCCTGGCTTTGCTGCGTACACACATTCCCTTCCATGTCCCAGCCCTTCCCCGAATCCCGTGGGATGGAGAAGATGGTTTATGCTGAGGGCACTCCACACCCCATAAAAGTTAAGTGTATTTATACACATCAGGCAGGCCCGGAAGGCCCGTGGTGGAGTTGTTATTGGAAGAAATGTAGCCCTTGGAAGAAACCTCTTAATACAGTTTTTTTTTTTTTTTTTTTTTTTTAAAGATTTTATTTATTTGCGAGAGAGAGAATGAGAGACAGAGAGCATGAGAGGGAGGAGGGTCAGAGGGAGAAGCAGACTCCCTGCTGAGCAGGGAACCCGATGTGGGACTCGATCCCGGGACTCCAGGATCATGACCTGAGCCGAAGGCAGTCGCTTAACCAACTGAGCCACCCAGGCGCCCGGAAGAAACCTCTTAGAAGCAGTGACATGTAGCCAGGGACTCCGTCTGGAGAAAAGGTGCCCCCTCAGTGGAACCCAGAAAGTTCCAATTTCAGCTGAATTCCTTCTAACTTGTGGCTTCAAGGCATGAGGTGAGACAGATTTTGGACAGAGCTGATGTTCTGGGTAAGAGACAGTAGCGTTTTCGGGTGAGTGGGGATATATAATCCATAGAACACCTTCCCGGGCAAAGAGAGCAACTTCTTTGGAGATCACCAAACACAAAGTGAGAAAAAAAAATGATAACAAGAAGTCCGTCTTGAGTGTTTTATATGCCTAGCCCCATTCCAAGCCATTGATGTATCTTTACTCATTTAGTTCTGGCCACAACCCTGTGAGGTTGATACTAATGTCTCAGGTATAGGAAGGCTGATCATTTGCCCAAGGTCATGGGCCAGGAGGCCACAGAACCCGGGTTCAAATTCGGGCATCTGGCTCCAGGCCCATGCTTTTACCACCGCACAGAGGCGGCCCTGCCTGGGGATCTGGAGGCCCTTGGCAACATGGGTTTGCCTGTTGGCCAATGTGCTCGGAGGCCTTTGCAGATCCCCAGAGCATACATGAGAACTGTTACCCAGAGTCAGCATAGTGGCAGGACTCGATGGGAAGGATCACATTTGATTCTCACGCCTACCCCTTGTGCCCATTTTACAGATGAGGAAACAGAGGCCCTGAATGCTTATGTATGTTGTCCAAGGTCCTAAAGCTACTAGGCAGCCAAACAAGGCTGGACTTCAGGGCTGACCAAAGCGTTCTCTGTTTTTTTGAAAATTCCTGGCTGCGGGCCTTTATTTCTGTGTTCTTCAAAGCCAGACTATCCTTGTTCTTTTGATAGGCATTGAGACTCAGAGAGGTTAAGAACTCTGCCTGCAGTCACACAGCTGGTCAGTGGGGAAATGGGACTTGGATACAGGTTGGTCCAAGTCCAATGTTCATGCTCTTTCTGTTCTTCCAAGCCATTTAGGCTGACCGTGATTTAAAATTATGGGGCGTCTTCCTTTTTAAAGTGGATTTTCCCAGGGGGGTTGTGTGGTGATGGCCTCTGGCCATCTCTGGCCAGACCGAGAACTTGGACTGGGGAGTCAGAGGGATCCAGTTCCATCCAGATCTGCCTCTCACGGACAGTGTGACCTCAGCACGCCTTTGTCCTCTCTGAGCCTCAGGATGACCATAAGAACACGACCTCCAGGCTGTCTGTCAGGATGAGTGAAGTAAGCTGCTAGAAAAACTCAGACTCCCAGTGGCAGGGATCTGGGTCTGTGTGCTCCTGGTGATCCAAATCAGTACATGCTTGACCAATACGTCTGGAAGAAGAAGGATGGAGAGGGGAGGGAGGAGGGGAGGACCCACGAAAATGGTGGCTATTAATAGAATCTCATCCATCTTCAGAACACCCTTCTGAGGAACAAAGAGGGCAGAAGAATTTCTATCCGCATTGTCAGCGGGGAACTGAGCACCTGGTCCGGCAGGGGGAGGGCCGGCCAGAGCCAGCCCAGGGCTACCGGAATAGATTTCTTTGCCTCTTGGTTCTTAACCATGATTTTTTTTAACCCACAAAATGTCAGAACTTAAGCCTGACAAAGTGCAGGACGAATACGAGGAGGAGGGGCTCAAGCTCTGTTGCTGCCCCAGCGCACGCTCCCGGGCTGGACTCCCAGGCCCGCCTGCCCAACAGCAGAGCGTCCACCATTGGCATGTCCTTGCAAGGAACAGCCTCTCCCCGGGGATGAATCCACAGCATTCCTCCACAGATAGGCATCTTCTCTTCCAGAGTCCTGGGCTCAGAGGACACACAACCCTCGAAGGCCCAGGAGTCGATTCCGACAGTCTCCGTGTTTCATCCCCGAAAGCCAAGATTGAGATGTCCGCCTTCATGTCTGCCCCTCAGGGGCCCAGGACCTCACAAGGACATTATTACCTGAGACAGGCTGCCTGTTTAATGGATTTCTAGCTAATCCATCTTTATTAAGTCTAGCCTTGATTTCTGAAACTTAAAATCTAGTGAGGTGGGGCAAGCCTCAGCTGGTATGAATCATTTGGTTTTAATACTAGCTGTTAAGATATTGACAACAGAGTTTCTTCTCTCAAGTCCTTGAGCGCCTTCCTCTACCCAGGCACCACCCCCACCCCCCTACCCTGGCCACTGCCCTGGGACCTCCATATTATCCAGCAATGAAAGGGTTAACACCTAGCCTAGTGGGAGACCCTGCTCCAGCCCTGGAGTCTTTGTCTGTTCTGACTGGTCAGTCCTCCAGTGGCTCCTGATTGTTAGATGTTCTGCATATCACTCCGGAAGCAACGCATACACTGAGCCAGAGCAGAAAATACTGCAGGGGTCCTAAGGACCAAAGCAACTTGTAAAGACCCCTCATCACATTTCTTTGGACGATGTCCACCCTCACCCACACTGGGCCAGGCCCCTTCCTGCCTCACCTAATTCTTTCCTCAGCCTCCAACTTTAGTCTCTACCCTGGCCTCCCTGCCTTCACTCCCAGCTCCCCAGCCAATGCATTTTCCACTCATAGCAAGCCAGCCAGCCAGCCAGATCTGGTCACATCCGCTCTGGCTTCTTGTTGTGCTCAGGATCAGGCGGAAACTTGCTTTGGGGCTGTCTCTGCAGTTTGCGGGTCCATATTTGTCTGTTTTTGGTCTCCCCCACTGGATCTCAAGCTCCACCAAGCCTCCCCAGTGTATATATCTAGCGTCTAGCAAGTACCTGGAACAGTAGATGCTCAGCAGGTGTTTGCTTAGTAGCAGAAAGAGAAAGGAATGGACGAATGGGCACTCACGGAGAGGTCTGTAAGCGCCTAGAAAGGACCAGGGCTGCTTCCCAGGTGGGTTACCACCAGCAGGCAGAGAAGAAACTGGCCTTTAAGGCAGGGGGACAGCCGGGCCAGGGCCAGGAAGTGGGAGGTGGATGGTTTTCTCTCTAATAAGGAGGAGATTGAGAGCCTGGGGCTCTGGAGCCCCAACACCCAGGTTCAAGTCCCAGCTCCACTATTCCTAGCTGGTGGCCTTGAGAAACCTGTCACCTTTCTCTGCCTTGGTTCTCTCATCTTTCAAAGGGGGACAATGATGGTATCTACCTTATAGGGTGGTGTCCGAGGACTATATGAGATAACAGGTGTGGGTAAAAAGTCAGCCAGCGTGCTTGATTCTAGGGACAGAAATAATGCTTGCCAAGTATTTTCTGTGCGCTCTCTTAGCTGAACTTGTCCAGGCCTTTCAGCGAGTCTGCAGGCTTTACGCCGGCGTCCCCGTTTGGCAGACGAATCCGAACATCCACCGCTGTGGAGCCCACCGTCCCCAGCACTTGGTTTATTGTGGGTGGCCCAGCACAAGGACATTAGCATTACTTAGTCCTTACTTAGACATTAGCAACTGCCAGGGAACTTGTGTAAAATACCCACACTTGGGCCCACCTTGGCCAGATGAATCAGCATTTCTGGGAGCGGACCAAATGTTAGCCTTTTTTTGAAACTCCCCAGACGATCCTAATGGGCAGCGAGGCTGCGAACTGCTGGTCTAAGTTTGGGTTTGAAGAGCGTGTGGTTGTCACAACGAGTCCCATGAAAACAGATGGCGTAGGGTGGGGGTGTGGGGTTGGGGGCTGTGAATCACTTCTCACCCTGATGACTGACAGCAAAGCCAGCCAAGTAACTCTACATAGAGGGGGCTCAGAAACCTGCTACCACCCAGTGCGGGCACGCTGCAAAGCATGGCTTCGAAGTGCTCAGCACTATTGCTTCATGGGGTCTATGAGTCCCAGGCCTCCCTCACTTTTATGGGGCTCTCTGATCCGGGCAGCTGGTTTGTATCAGTCAGTGAAGCCTCGCTCTCTTTCAGAATGGGGGGTAACAAAAAAGGACCCGAGACACACGGTGCTTTTCTCTGGGCCTGTCTGGGGCTAACTTTGTTTGAAGAATGTTGGGGCCCGAATCTGACTTGCCCTAGAACCCCAGGATTGCTGTGTGGGGTTCCTGGTCTTTCCCATGGCAGTTTGCTAATGGAGGTCCTACCCCTGGGAAACACAAAGAAACAAACAAAGATGCTCAGTTAAATTAGACTTTCCGATACACAACGAATAATTTTTTAGCATAATTAGGTCACATACAATATTATTCGTTGTGTATCTGAAAGTCTCATTTACCTGGATATCCTGTAGTTTATCTGGCAAGCCTACCTGGAGCTTCACTTTCCGGGCCTACTTCAGGGTTGACAATATGGATATGGGCATCAGCTATATCCTCACTGGAACTATCTCTGTCCCTTGGTGGTCACTGAGCCACAGACAAGACATCTGAGCCTTCATTTTCCCATAAGCAAATGCAAATAATAATAATAATAGTCCTTGCCTCTTGTAATTTTTTTAAACTCTAAAACAAAATAATGCATGTGAGGCAGATCTTAATCTCTCAGTGCACAGTAGCTGTTATGAGAAGACAATATCAAAAACATATTTTCGGGGCGCCTGGGTGGCTCAGTCGTTAAGCGTCTGCCTTTGGCTCAGGTCATGATCCCAGGGTCCTGGGATTGAGCCCCGCATTGGGCTCCCTGCTCGGTGGGAAGCCTGCTTCTCCCTCTCCCACTTCCCCTGCTTGTGTTCCCTCTCTCGCTGTGTCTCTCTCTGTCAAATAAATTTAAAAAATATTTAAAAAAAAAAACATATTTTCAATGGATAGCCTTTACTTTAGATTCTAAGACTAATACATGCTCTTTACGGAAAATTAGGAATTGCAGACAAATAGGAGGGAGAAAAAAAAACCCACCATATTTTCACCATTCAAAGATAAGTACTTTTAATATTTTGGCAATTATTCTTCCAGGGTTTTTGTTTTTTATTTATTTTTTATTTTTTTGGTCTTAAAAGTGTATCTACATATGCACAGAAAATTAGTTTTATGCTCTGGGTCCTGCTTTTCTTTTTTTTCTTTTCCCCACTTCACATTATATCATAAGCATTTCTCCAATTTGTTAGTCTTTAACAATCTAATTGTCATACAGTTATGGTTAGATCCACATTTATTTTGCCAATCTCCTGTTGACCATGTAACTTTTTGCCCCTGTTGTAAATAGTGCTGCCAGGAGCTCTATCCTTTACTAAAAATTGTGTTTGAGCTTGGTCAGACTTTCCGAGGCCTGTCCCAAAGGGCAGTCTCCCGGCCACAGCTCTGGATGGTCGGGCTCAGCTTTTGCCAGAATGCTTATGTCTACACCACGGACAAATGGATTTCAGCCTTGACTGGTGGGCCCAGGGAAGCTCCATGGCCCAATTTGTTACTCTCTGCCCATGGGAGAGCAGGGCCTGCTCTCCGCGGAGATGTACAAACACATAATCCTTTTCCATCAAAAGGGACTCCTTTTCCTGGTGTTCAGTCTCAGTCCATTCTGCTTCTAGCTACATGTGTGAGATCTTCATTTATTGCCCTTGGGTTTCTGGGTTCATGGAACTGGGGGAAAAAAAAATCTGCCTGGGTCCTAAAGTCTTCAGGCCCTTAATAATCCATCTCTGTTGGGACATTGCTCCTTATCTTTTGCTAGGACACAAAACCTTAAGTTCCCACTGCTGAGACTGCCTGCCAGCCTTGTTTTGTCTTAAAGTATGCATTGCCAAAGGCTTCTGACTTAGGAGCGACCGGCTAGTGGTTTCATCCATTCTCAGATCGTGCCCCAGAAGCCTTGGGGAGAACCACTTCTTAAGATGATGGTCATATTAGTCTATTTTTGAGCTCTCCTTGGCTGGAGGACATTCATGACTTTTGATAATCTCCTGGCTCTTTGTCTTTGGGGAAGTGGGACTAAACCCAGGGGCTGATGACTACCCAAGGGCTCAGTTGCAGCAGCAGTGGGAGAAAAGGATCTCTGAATACGAACAACGAACAACGTTACAAGGAGAAAAGTGCTCACAGGCAGAGATGAGGCGTACTGAAGCAAGTCGGCCCTGTTTTATGTGTTTTTGTTGTTTTGACATTTCATGTTCAGAGAACACAGCTTGGGTTTTATAAAACCATTTTGGTCCAGAGGGCAGACCACATAAAAGTGTCCAAACGAGTCCTTATGGATGGATGGAGGCCGGTACAAATGGCTCTTTACCTGCTTTGCCCTCCATTCTTGTCCTAGAACCTTCTGGAATGTAATTCTCAGAGCAGATTTGAGATGGAGAGTTGAGTTAAGTGTGGGGCTCACGTGAGCCCCCAGCATGTCTTCTTGCATGCACGTATTTCTTTTCTAAAGTGGTTGAGTTAAAAAACGTAATAATTATACCCAAATTTGCACAGCCATTTTCTCCCCAGGCAGTGGATGTACTTGTGTGTGTTATTTAGCCACTGGACAGGTGGGAGCCATGCAGCTCTTTGCTGTTTTTGCAGAGGAGCTGAATGCCTGGGTTGAGGTGTCTGAGCCCAGGAGGGCAGCCAGTATGATTCAGGGCTTGTCTATTCCCAAGTGAATATGCCAGCTGAGTGTGGGGCTTGCATCCCAGTGTCAGCACAGGACAGCTTTGAGACCTGTCTTTCAGTGCCTCACTGTTCTCATCTATAAAATGGGGTTAATAATAGCCCCTACCTGGGCTGCCTGGGTGGCACAGTTGGTTGAGCATCTGACTCTTGGTTTAGGCTCAGGTTGTGATCTTGCAGTCGTGGGATCGAGCCCCGTATCCAGCTGTGCACTCAGCGTGGAGTCTGCATGGGACTCCCTCTCCCTCTGCCCTTCCCCCCGCATGCTCTCTCTCTCTCAAATAAATAAATCTTAAAAAAATAATAGTCCCTACCTCATGGAATTATTCTGACTCATAAATGAATTACTAGGCACCAAGCACTTCAAACACTGCCTAGTCTGTTGTTAGCTATTATTTATTGTGTTCCAAGTGGTATTTGGATTCCTTAAGTAAGAATCACCGGGAGCAGGGCTTCTCAAAGTGTAATGTGCACACGAAACACAATAGGTCTTGTTTAAATACAGATTCTTACCTGGTAGGCTGAAAGTGGGGCCGGAGAGTCTACATCTTGTGACAGGTTCATGCGAGAGCCACGCTGCTGTTCGAGGGGCAAGGACCTTGAGAACATAGATGAAAATGGGAGATTTCCAGGCCCCAGCTCAGACCCACAGATTCAGGATTATTCTTGAGCCTTAAAATCTCACGGGATTTGCTTTGCTAAGTTTTAAATTTGTCACCCCTTTTTTCCCTTTCTTGCCTTTGGGGTGAGAATGTCTATCCTGTGCCTGTCCCAGCATCATATTTCAGCGCCCCTAACTTGTCTGGTGTCACAGACTCACAGCTGGAGAGGAGCTGTGCCTTGGGACGAATCGTACGCACCTGGAGTCTCACTCAGACCTGATTTAGATGATATTTAGATGAGACTTTGGTCTTTCGATTTTAGAGTTGACGCTGGAACACTTAAGGCTCTTGGGGCTGGTGGGATGGAATGCATGCATCTTGCACGTGAGAAGGATATGAATTTTGGGGGCCGAGGGCAGAATGAACTGAATTGTGTTCCCCCAGATTCATATGTCGAAGCCCTCACCCCTGAGGTGAGGATATTTGGAGGTGGGGCCCTTGGGAGGTCCTTAGGTTCAGCTGAGGTCAAGAGGGTAGGGCCCTCGTGATGAGATTAGTGCCCTTGTAAGAAGAGACGCCTGGGCTCGTTCTCCACCACGTGAGGGTGCAGTGAGCAGGCGGCTGTCTGCAAGCCAGGAAGAGGGTTCTCACCAAGATCTGACCACATTGGCACCTGATCTCAGACTTCCAGCTTCCAGAACTGTGACAGATCAGTGTCTGTGGGTCAAGCCACCCAGTCTGGGGTAATTTCTTGTGGCAGCCAGAGCTGACTGAGACACTAGAGGTGGGGCTTAGGAGCCAAGGGTTTAACAAGCCTCTAGGTGACTTGAATGCCCCAAAGTTTGGCTAGACTGAGTTAACTTTACTGTAAGGAAGACGTGGTTGTTCCAAACGGGTGTGTGGGAGAGAATGTGCCATTCTTTATTTAGGGCTTCGTGTTCTCCCTCTCCTCCTTTGTTTTCCTTCTTCTCTTTCTCCCTTTTTCCCGGGCCAGGCAGCAGAGCTCAGTGGTAAGAATGCTCTGGGTTTGCCTCCCAGCCCCCCTTCCTTCACAGCTGGATGGCACCTCTGTTGAAACACATCTCATACAGGGAGTGTGAAACGGGGACCCAGGGACAGACTCGGGAAGCTGGTAGTCATTGCCCAAGCCCTGAGCATTCTGGGCCAGTTGCTGCTGGGATTGTGGGGCAGAGTTCTGTTGTCACAGATGGTCTGGCCATTGTCTGTTTGTCTAGTAGTGGTAGTAGGTGAAGGTGTCTGTGTTTGCCTTATTCTGCATGATGCGCACCTTAATAATGATGCCCTTCCTGGCTCTTCCCGGGATTTCCTCAGCCTAGAACTGGACACTTGGGGTTCACCGATGCTTGTGGAATGGATGGATAAAAGACAAGATGCAGCCGCCAACTTATGGACCACCGAGCTGTTGCAGGCTAAAAGGAACTTGAAGCTTCATTCCTACGTTATCCTAATTCAAGCCAACGAATATCAGTGATCACGGACCTGGTGTCAGGGCCCGTATCTGAGGCCACAGGAGGACCTGGGGGTGGCAGGGAGAGTAAATAACTAGAATCTCTTGGTAAGCTTTCCCCCTGTTGGCTTGCATTTGGGGAGTGATTACACTGGAACGCAACCAGTTATTCAATCAGTGGTTGTACCACACAAACACAATGGCCTCTACATACCGTCATTTCCAAAATGATGTTAACCAACATGTTCTCATTGAATCTTCAGAACAACATGGTGAGGCAGGTATCATTACCCCATTTTACTGATGAGCAAACTGAGCTCTGAGAAGATAAGTAACATCTCTGGCACCTGGCAGCATGGAACTTGAACCCCGGTCCAGAGTCCAGCCTACGCCACAGACTGGAGGTGGGGGGCATGGGAAGTAGAGGATGAGGGGTTGGGCAGGGAGGACAGAGGTGCTGTTTCCACGGAAGGCGGAGGGATGCTGGGCGGATGGACACGGCCGGCCGTGTCCACACCTAATGCCCCCCACTTGTGGCTCTCACAGCATCGTTCGAGGGGGTTGGCCTGTCACCCCCTCAACACTGAGCACGTAAGTGAGAAGCATTTCCGGAGTTTGTAAAATGGCACAGGGTCGGCAGCCTTGTGAGTGAAGAGACGGCTCTGCTGGATCTTACCTACCTCCTGGCTTTGAAACAACCATCAGGGAGGGAAGCACAAAACCATACCAGTGTTTTTATACGCAGCCCCTACCCCCCAGCCCCAGGGAGAGCTCAGCACCAGCAGCCTTCCCTGGGGGTGCAGGAGAGTTTCTTGGCTGTTCTGGGCCAGAGCAGGGAGGAGATGAGGAGCTGGCTCAGGAGCGGGCTTTGCTGGACCGCCACGGAGTTCAGCCTCAGCCGAGGCAGAGTGGACAGAAACCAGAGAGGGGCTGAATGCCACCCTGGGGCGTCTGGGCTGGAGAAGCTTTCCTCCAGTCTCCATGCACCTCCGAGACCCCCTGGCGGCGGGGCAGTGTGTCTGGTGGGACCAGTCGACCCCTCCAGCAGAGACCCGCTCAGCAAATGCCTCCAAAACCTCTGCCCGTTGGAAACCGACCTGGGGGAGTTTGTGACCTCAGAGACACTGTAGTAACGTTACAGACCTCCAAGACACACTGCCACCATCTGATGTCAGAAGAAATTCAATCTCACTGGTAATAAAAGATAAGCACATTAAAACAAGATGCAGTTTCATTGTTTTTTCCACCAGCTGAAAAATTGGCCAAGCTTAAAAAAAAAGATAATACTCCACATGGGTTGGGGGTGGAGAAACGAGCCCTCTCCCACACTGCTGGTAGGAGACCCAGGATTCCTATAAGGCCTTAGGGGTGGGCATAACCTTCGACCCCAACAATTTTCCTTACAGGCGGTAACCTTAGTGAGAAATGTGCACAAAGATGTACGTGCCAGGACGTGTGTTGGAGGGTTTATATTTGGAGAAAATTTGATGTCCAACAAGAGGTACCTAGTTAAATATACTTTGGTGTATACACGTGGCAAAATTCTAAGCAGTTATAAAATTGATGCACAACCTTCTGGGTTGCTATGGAAAGATGTTCCAGATATATTGTTGGGTAGAAAATAAGGTGACAAAGTAACATGCATAGTACGATCTCAGTTTTGTAAAAAACGAAACCATCTGCCTACAGACAGATTATATATATATATGAAAAAATGTATATATGTATATATATATGAATGTATATATGTACCTATATATGAATGTGTATATATTATATATGAAAAATATTAATAATCATTATCTGTATGTGATGGTACTGAGGGTGAATTTTGTGCTTCCTAAATTTATTTAAAGAGAAAGCGATTCCTTGAATAACACAAATGGAATTTCTTTAGAGGCAAAGAGCCAGGCTGTCGGCCTGTGAACGTGGAAGGATATATGGTGGCTGAGAGCAGGATGCCAAGGTCATCTTGGCCTGGGTGTGAATGCTGCTCTGGCGTGTTTTATCTGTGGGGCTCTGGGCAGGAGATGCAAGCTCTCTGAACTTTGGAGTTCTCATCTGAAGAAGGGTATCTGACGATCTCTAGTTCATAATGGTGTTATGAGCAGTAAGTGGGATGATATCTGTTAACTATCTGGCACAGAGTAAGCACTTAATAAATCTTAATTATATGTAAATATACTATCAAGATAGAATAATATCATATTATCTGTCTCCTATCAACACACACACACACACACACACACACAGAACCATGTATCTAAAAGAATAGACCTGTTTTCTAAAGCTCCTGAGAGTAGAACCCATAGGCAAAGTCACAGGGAGACCAATTATAGCTCTAAATTAAGAATTTTCCAGTTCTCCAATGGGGCACATGGGTGGCTCAGTCGTTAAGCGTCTGCCTTTGGCTCGGGTCATGGTCCCAGGGTCCTGGGATCGAGCCCCGTGTCGGGCTCCCTGCTCAGCAGGAAGCCTGCTTCTCCCTCTCCCACTCCCCCTGCTTGTGCTCCCTCTCTCGCTGTGTCTCTCTCTGTCAAATAAATAAATAAAATCTTTTAAAAAATTTTTTTTCCAGTTCTCCAAAGGTGAGAGTGGGAGCCCCATCCCTGGAGATACTCAAGTAGGTTCTGGGTCAATGGGTGGCAGAGATGTGGGAGATGACATCCGGGGGCCAGGTGATCAGGCTGACCGGGTCACTGGATCCCTGTCCGGTCCGCAGATTGAAGCCACTGGAAAAGAGGATGGGAAGGTGGTCCCTAGTCAGGCGGCCTGGGGCTGCATCCCAGCTCTGGCCCTTTCCAACTGCGGGGGATGCGGGGGAGGCATCTCCTCTCTGAGCAGTGGTGTCATGTCAGAAGAATGATCTCTGCTGTGTGGTTGTTGTCAGAATTGGAAATAATAAAACCTAGCTCCTGCTCTTACGATTATTTTTGTTCTGAAAACAGTGGAGCTAATATTCCTTCCTTCCTTCCTTCCTTCCTTCCTTCCTTCCTTCCTTCCTTCCTTCCTTCCTTCCTTTCTTCCTTCCTCCTTGCATTCGTTCCTCCCGCAGATACTTACCCAGCGCTTCCATGTGCCTCTTTCTGTGCTCCAGGGACCTACTGCTGAGGCCCCTAAATCCTAATGCCAACCTTCAGGCTGTATCTCCACGTTCCATATAGGCACCAAAGGGCAGCCCTCATGTCAAGATGAAGCTGGTTCCTTGCCAGAGAAGCACAATGGGAAGCTTTGCTGAGATGTGCAGGCTTCCTTGAACACAGGATGGGAAATAAGGAAAAACCCTCAGGCTGACTTTAAGATGGGAGGGAGTTACCCAGGCTGGGCTAGAATGCTGGTCCAGGACAAGTGGCCCCGGACAGGCATCCCAGACTTCCTGGCTCTCTGCTCCTGTCCCCTCCTCCTCCCCAGCAGGGGCAGGAGTGAGAGCTGGGAGCCCACAGGCACCCTGCACTGAGGGACCCTTCCTTCGGGATTTCCTGCCTCCTTGTCAGTCTACTTGGGGCTCAGTTCTACTCACTGGTTTCTCAAGGATGTCCCCAACTGCCCTGGCCCACCTTCCAGTCACACCGTGGCTGGACGCTCACCCCGTATAACTGCTTGCAGGTGTGAGCTTGTCCTTCGCTGGCCCCAAACTCCTCTGCAAGGTGGGTCACAGGGAAGGGGTGTGGGGGGGCAGGGTGTGGGCAGAAAAGCTTAGAACATTGATTTTAGTTTTTTGTATGTATTATAATTTGCATAAGATAATTTAAAAGTGGCATCCACATGCAATTTATAAATAATTAAACATTAATCACAGAGACTCTTGATGTAATGAAAAGTTTGATGGGAAAGGAAATATCTTTCCTAATAGGTGGATACAATGTCATTTTTTTTTTAAAGATTTTATTTATTTGACAGAGAGAGACACAGCAAGAGAGGGAACACAAGCAGGGGGAGTGGGAGAGGGAGAAGCAGGCTCCCCGCTGAGCCAGGAGCCCGATGCGGGGACTCGATCCCAGGACCCGGAGATCATGACCTGAGCTGAAGGAGCCGCTTACCCAACTAAGCCACCCAGGTGTCCCTAAATGTCACTTACTGCTGGGCTCTTGAACTCTTAAAACCATCTCCTGGCCCAGGTTTACAGAACACTAGGTGCTCTAGGTGGTGTGTCTAAAATCTCTCCTAGCTCAAAAAGCAGACATTCCTGAGAGCTGGGTGATTATTTCTCCCTATTCAGGGAGTCCCTGGGAATGTGGCCTCAGGACCTTGGTTAAAGCCCTCTCCGCCCTGCCTCATGCTAAAGGGTCTATTTCCTTTCTTGGGTTCATACAGACAGGGAGTTTCAGGTTTGGCCCCAGAGTTTGAACACAGGTCTGGCTGCCTCTGGAGCTCTTTCTACTTTGTAACACCTGGAAACACCGGTGAGAGCTAGGACCGTAGGCGGGGGCTGCTTGCTCTTGATTCTTTTCTGCTTCCTGCCTTGGCTGGGGCGTGGCGAGAGGGTCTGTGCCTGGGAGGGCTGGGGTGGGGGGGAGGGCAGAGAGGATGCAGCTGGTTAAGGAATAGAAGGAACAGTTTCTCCCTCCCTCCCTCCCTCCTTTCCTTCCCTTAAATGTTTATTAAGCATCTTCCATACTTAATGACAGTGCTGGGCTTTGTGGATATTGTAGTGAACAAAACAAACGAAATTGCTTGCCCCCGTGGAGCTCTAATTCTAATGGGGGGGGGGGGGGGGAATGAATGCTAAGCAAAGTAAGCAGGTAAAAGCCATCCTTAGGCCAAAGGGTGGTCGGTGCTGTGGAGACAAACCGAGGCAGGGAAGGAGGGTTGCATGGCAGGAGGGGACATGAGGTTAAAATAGGGTGGCCAAGCACAGTCTCGCTGAAAAGGTGATCTTTGAGCAGAACTGAAGGAGTTGAGGTGGCAAGCAACATACATCTGGAGGAAGAGTGTTCCAGGGAGAGGAAATACGGGTGCAAAGGTCCTGGGGTGTCGCTGGCGTGTTTAGGAACCAGCAAGGAGTGGAGTGAGTGACAGGGGATAGAGTCAGAGTGGTGATGAGGGGCCAGATCATCTAGGTCCCTATGGGTCGAGGTCATAGGGAGGCGTTGGGTTCTATTCTGAGTGAGGTGGGGGCCATGGCAGGAAGTGAGCGGGGAGGAACAGGACCAGTCTGGCTGCTGTATTGAAGACAAGGGCAGAGTCAGGAAGCTCAGGGAGGAGGTTAGCGTGTGGTTGGTGGTTCGAGTGAGAGAGGACGGTGACTGGGCCCAGGGGCGCTGCAGTGGAGGCCTGCAGAAGTGGACAGATCCGTGAAACATTCAGGAGAGACGCTGGACTGGCTTTGGGGTTGACTGGATGTGGGGGGGCATTGAGCTGAGCGAGAAGGCGGAGCCCCGGACAGCCCGGGTGCCCTGCGGAAGGTGCCAGTCATGAACACAGGGGACCCACTGCGGACACTCTCCGAGATGCAACCCGAGTGATCTTTCTTTAGTGAGGATCCGGCTGTCTGGCTTGGTTCTCCCCAGAAGCAGAACTTGTGGCAAGGGTGTGAGTGCAAGCCCATCCCAGCTGACACCGTGGGGGGTGGGAAAGGGACAGAGGACGAGAGAGGGTCTGTCGTGGGGCAGTTACTGTTACTGTGCGGGCAAGCGGATCTCAGTCCTGTTGGGAGCACTGGGAGCAGCGTGGCAAGGGGAGCCGGGGTATGGATCTACCACCTCCCTGGCTGCCGCTGGCTGAGGGCTGCAGCTTGCTGGGGAGGGGACTGCCCCCCGGGCACTTTCGCTGGTCCTGCTCCCTGGCGGGATGGGCTGGCGATGCCAAAGACACCCCTCAGGTAGACTCACAGGTGTTTGCACTAAGCAGCCTTGTCCAGGTAGAGGGTATGACAAGGGGGTGGGGCGGGGGCGCCGGCTGACCGCATCTGTTGCGGAGGCCACTTCACCTCCACCCACAGATCGCTCAGCAGCTCCCTATCGCCTTCCGCGTGACGTCAGCCCCTGGGCGTGGCCAACATCGTCCTTCGGCAGGTGTCCCTCGCACTGTCTCTGCAAATGTCAGTCAACGTTTTCTGTGAAGCACCGGAGAGCAGACATTTCAGGCTTTGCTGGCCACATAAGGTCTCCCTCTGCTGTTGTCACCTGAAAGCAGCCAGAAGAAACACGCACATGAACGAGGTGCCCGTGTTCCAAAACTTTATTTACGAAAACAAGCAGCGGCCACACTCGGCCCAGGGGCTGTAGCTTGCTGTCTTGTAGAGGATGGGTGGGGATCCACAGGGAAGCGGGAGTGTAGGTGTTATGAGGATGTTGCTAATAATAATTATCAATAATTACCATCCAACAAAAGAGTGCTTACACATGCTGCGGGGGTTGGGGAGAGCTTACCTGAACTCTAATTACACAACAGACACAGCTTAGATCCAGATGCATTTCCCGAGTATTATGTCTTCCTTCCGAAACTCTCAAAGCAGTATTTCTACTAGGGGAAATTTAATTAAGACCACAAAAAGATCTATGCTTATACAACTAACTAACTGCTTTGGCTCACAGTTAATTTGAAGTCATTGGAGAGTCAATTGGATGTTGTCCTCCAGTCTGGGGACTGCGACCTTATTCTTGTCCCATAATCAAGTCCTGTGGTTCGGTGGCTTCGGAGACCATCTGGCAGGAGCTGGGGGGATATTTCATTCCTTTGCCATTAGGGGCTAACTTTCTTGATACGCTGGAATCGGCTGAATTCTCTCACCAAGGGTGATTGTCTTTAATCAAAAGCCTCAGTAAAAACATGTGGCCTGCCTTACAGAGAGCCTCTCTGCTTTTCTTTATCATTAGGGTCCCAGATATGAATGAAAATTCTCACCTACTTCAAAATCATATCCCACTCTCGGGAACAGGTTTGAATTTGGACAAATCTGGGTTGAAAAAAATCAAATTTAATTATTTACTTATTATTTGGGTGACTTGAGAAAAGCAGGTTTCACCTCTCAGAGTTTTAGGTCCCTTACCTGCAAACAGGAAGATGGGTGCCTGGGTCCTCTCTTGCCCTACTTCCCACCCTGGCCACAAAGGTAACCACAAGCATTTACCGAGCATTTCTATGTGCCAGGAGCCTTGTTGAAAACATTACAATCATTATCTTATTACAATCATCACAAAGACACTATGAGGTTGTAATTGTCCTCATCTTCACTCTAAGGATGGGGAAACTGAGGCACAGAAAGGCAAAGGACCTTGTTAAAGCCACACAGTTAGTCAGTGTCAAAGCCAGGACCTGAAGCACCATAATGAAGGAGAGGTGCTTTGAGGAGGCATGAAGGGGATAGAAATGGGGCAGTTCTTGGCCCTTGTGGGCATTCAACACATTACTTACTGAGTGAAGTGGGGGGAAGTGTCCCTTCTCTTGAATTGGCTCTCTTCTGCATGGTGAGCTTTTGGCTTATGAACCAACTGATTTTTCTTTCTCTCTCTTTTTTTCTTCAATGTGGCTGGCATGATCAGATTGGGTCTGGGGTGCCTCATGCTTAGGAGGTGCCCCCAAACCTTGGAAGTCCCTATGAAATCAGGGTGGAGCCCAGAGAGAAGGAAAATAGGGAGTAGGCTACTCTAGACTTTATGGGAACAGCAAAGGAGTTCTTGAGGGTTCCATAGTGTATCAGTTAGGATATGTTTGGTTGCAAGTAACAGTATAATGAACTAACAGTGTCCTAAGTAATGCATGAAGGAATCTGGGGGAGAGTTACTCTGCAGGTGGTTTGGTGGCTTAATTCTGTCAGCAGGGACTGAGGCCCTTTCTATGCTCCTGCTCTACCAGCCTGAATCCTTTGACTTTCCATCCTTAGGCTTGTTCCTAGGTCACAAAATGGTTGCCATAGCTCCAAGCATCACATCTTCACACAATCTCATTAAAATAGGAAGTAGGAGGAGGCCTCCTTCTTGTGACTATTTTTATCAGGGAATAAAAACCTTCTGAGGCATAAAAACCTCCTCATAGCTCTTCTTGCATCTCATTGCTCAGAACTGGGCTGCATACCTTGCCCTAAACTAAGAAAAGGAGAGTAAAATAACCATGCTGGGGACCATCCCAGTTCATCCTCTGGGGCTGGGCGGAAGCAGTATTTTCCCTGAACATGTTGGGCCCTACAAAATATTGAGGGGGGGCCAGCTGTTGGGTACACATAGAACAGCATCTGCTACAAAGAAAGCCATAGTGACAAATGGATAAGCAATAGGTCATGTGCCTACTTCTCTCACAAGAGCCTAAGATAAGGAATCTCCGCTCACCTGGCTTAGAGACCCCCTCCAGGGAACAATACTGAAGTCCCAACCCATAGTGGAGTCCCCCAGGCTCTGTATGACTTCTGCTGTCTGTGCCTTGGTTTCTCACCTTAAAATGGAGATGGATAGAGTACCTGCCTCATAGGGGTGCTGTGAGGATTAAGTGAGTTAATCCGGTTAAAATGTCCAGAACTCTGCTTAGCATGTAACACGCACCATGTGAATTTCATCTACTCTGTTGATCGGGGCCAAGTAGGTATCTGAGTTGGTCAACTGTCTTGGGTTGTCCGGGACTGAGAGGGTTCAGAGGATGTGGGACTTGCAGTTTGAAGACCAGAACCATCTGGAGAAAACCAAGATGAGCTGCTGATCACTCGATAGGGACCAGACATGAATGAAGTGTGTGGGGAGGCAAACTGGAGAGTGGGCACCATGCCTATTTCCCTCCGCCTGGTTGTCACCCTCTTGCCCACCAGTGTGGATAGAGCTGACTTTTCAAGAGAACCATTAGGAGAAAGAAGGGAAAAATGAAGAGGGGGAAACTGGAGGGGGAGACGAACCATGAGGGACTATGGAATCCGAGAAGCAAACTGAGGGTTTTAGAGGGGAGGGGGCTGGGGGGATGGGTTAGCCCGGTGATGGGTATTAAGGAGGGAACGTACTGCATGGAGCACTGGGTGTTATACGCAAATAATGAATCATGGAACACTACATCAAAAACTAATGATGCACTGTATGGTGACTAACATAACATAATAAAAAAAAAAAGAGAGAGAGAGAGAAGCCAGACAGCTGGATTTTTATGTTAAATCCCTGAATTTTTTTGTAGTTGAAACATTTTTTAAAAAACCAACCACACCGCTTGTTCCAAACAAAATGCACTTACCCATCAACCCCCTGGGCCCTGGGGCAGCCACCTCACCTCTTCGGCCCCTCTGCTGAGTCTCCATCCCTTCAAATCGGGTGTTTCTGGGTTCTGAAACATGCATGTTTCCTGCCTTGGCTCCTTCACGCAGAGTTATTTGTTTCTGCAGGAAGCACAAGATGGAAATTAAAGAAGAAAAATGTTGCCTGGGTTTGGTGGCTATGTGTACAAAAAGATTTCCCCAATAAATATTGTTCCCAATTGCTCATTTTTGAAAGCTGCATGATGTGAAATTAAACTCAGGCTGGGACCTGGGTGGCGTGAAGCTAATAAAAGTCATTCATCTCAGACCAGTGGGATCAGTAAGATGATCAGCTTTCCTTGTCACCTCACGGCTGCCGCACATGTAGACCTTCCTTTTTTGCAGGCAATTTGTCCTGATCCAATCAGTGGCCTTCACTTTAGGAACTCAGGAAGCTTTTGAAAAGGAGAGGATTTGCCCCTTGTTGGTGGGTATTAGGTCATCCTTTATAAAGGTTCAGGGCCCAGAGAAATTGGTTGGGGATGCTGATGAAAAATGTATCTGAATCCTTCTACAAAATTCTTTCTACTCTCTTTTCACACCCAAGTGAAAGTTCTCACTTTCTCACCGCTCTGTTCTGATGCTCACACTGGTCTCTGTTCAGTCTTGGGGGCAGGCATCAGGGGTGCTAGGGAGGATGCTTAATTCCTCAAAGAGTGTTTATAGTTGAGACGAGAATCACTGGGGAATGGGTCAACCAAACCCAAAGGAGCATATCTCTGACGATAGGAGCTGCATTTCAGGCAGCTGACCATCCGGCCCCAACTTAGCCTAGTCCTTCCTGGTTGGATAGAGTCTTTTATCTAATAAGGAAATTGAATTTATCATTTAAAACCATTTCACAAAGAAAACTTCAGGTCCAGATGGCTTCACTGGCAAAGATGTATGAAACATCTAAGGAAAGAATAATACAAATATCAAAAATTCTTCCGGAGAATACAAGAAGATGGAATGAGTCCTTCCTTACTCACTTTATGAGGATATAACTTTGATAAAACCTGATAACATTACAAAAAAGAAAAATTATAGGCCAATCTCCTTTTTGAGCATAGGTGCAAGCATTTTAAACATATCAACACATCAAATTTAATGATAGATTAAAAAGTAATGTGTCATGACCAATCAGATTTATTCGAGAAATACATGGTTGGTTTAACATTTAAAATCAACCAATACAATTTCTCATATTAACAGAATAAAGGCATAAAAATCATTCTGCTATTTCAATATAAGCAGAAAAAGCTTTTGATAAATTCCAGCATCCATTCATTAAAAATTCTTGCCAAACTAGGAATAGAAGGGAACCTCTTTAATCTGATTGGATGTTATCTACAAAAAACTTGGTGAAATGTTGAAAGGATGTTTATATCATGGCTGATACACAGTTGTACTAAGGTCCTAGCCAGTAAAATAAAGGAAGAGAAAGAAAGAAAACGTATCGGAATTGGAAAGGAAGAAATAAAATCATCAATAGATGACTTATTTGAGTAATTGGAACATCCAGGAGAATCTGCAGATAAATTACTGATAAATAAATGAATTTTATTAAAATTCCTAGATACAAAGTCAACATACAAAAATCGATTGCTTTTCTATATAACAGCAAGAAACAATTATAGAATGAAGTTTTAAAACAGCACTATAACTGGGGCACCTGGGTGGCTCAGTTGTTAAGCATCTGTCTTCAGCTCAGGTCATGATCCCAGGGTCCTGGGATCGAGCCCTGCGTTGGGCTCCCTGCTCAGCGGGAAGCCTGCTTCTCCCTCTCCCACTCCCCCTGCTTGTGTTCCCTCTCTCGCTGTATTTCTCTCTGTCAAATAAATAAAATCTTAAAAAAAAAAAACAAAACAGCACTATAACAGTATCAAAAATCAAATACCTAGGAATTAATCTAATGAAAGATGTGTAAAAATCTACACAGAAAAGTATAAAATATTAGGGAGACAAGTATTAAAAGACAAATAAATGGAAAGATTTAATGTACAAATTTAATGTACAAATTTAAGATTTAATGTCAAATTAATGTACAGGTACAGTACAATCCCTCACAATCTCAACAGTGGTGTGTGCGTGTGCAAACTGATAAGCTGATTCTTCAATTTGTATGAAAATGTAAATGTCCAGGAACAACAATCTCAAGGGAGATCACAAAGTTGGAGAGCTTCAACTACTAGACATTAAGACTTATTAACAGTAACAGCAATCAAGACAGGTGGATGGTGACAGAGAAAAGGATGGGGGAGCACAGTGTGGAGTTGGAGAAAGATTGAGGAGGAAGGAAGGACACCCAGGTGCTGAGTTGGCTTGGCAGGTGGTGGCGCTGATGGAAGGCAGCTGGTGGTATTAGGGCATTTGCAATAAGCGCTGCTGGAGGGCAGCAGGTGACAGGTGACGGAGGTACACCCGCAGAGAGGGACACAGCCAGTTCCACTATCCCACCGCTGCAGTTCTGCTGCTCCTGGTGCATCTACATCCAACCTTCTGTTTACAACCAAGCCCTGAGGAGGCTGCTGGGCGAAAGCAAGGCCTGGTGCTAAAGAAGTATCCCGACAAAATAATTACAGTGTCAGCAAGAGAGCGGTGAGTTGCAAATAAAACTTAAATAATCTGAGCCCCGCATCCAAGCTGGGCAGTGAATTCAAATACTCCATGCATTGTTTGGGGTCCTTAAATCACTTTCTGACCTGGATCCTCCTTCCAGAAACTGGGAGTTAGCCTGAGTAATTTGGGATCACCAGGACACCAGTGGTCTATTTGGCGACATGTCAGCTCAGTTCCTACAACCTGCTGCTGCTAATGTCTGTGATGACCATCCCTGGTTCTGGCCAACCCAGCCCACATTCCTGCTTCTTCTGGAAAGGGCATCTCAATTTCCTTTGGGGGAACCTCTCTCCCCCACCCCGCAACCAGTGGCTCTGACTCCACCCCCAGCAGCAGGTGGGGGGCGTGGCCTCCAGCGGGCCACACTTAGCCACTCCTGCAGAAAGAGAGGGCTTTTCATAAAGTTCCTGCAGGGACTGGATTGGTCCTCTTTGGGTCATGTGCCCACCCATGCCCCAATCACTGCGGCGGGCGTTTAGGGCACCGTGATTGGATGGACCTGGGTCACGTGCCACCTCTGAAGGCGGGGGAGGGCTAGATCGGCGGCAGGTGCGTTGCGTCAGGAATGGGCCGCCACCGAAGACGAGGGGAAGGGAGGATAGGGGGCCTCTAACCTTGCCACAGCACACAGCAGCCTGTGAGGAGGGCGCCAGTGTCACCCAACTCCACAGAGAAGGCGGGGTCGCTCAGAGTGGTTTAGTTGCTCGTCCCAGGTCACAGCAGGAAGCGGCAGACTTCCTTAATGGGGGGCAAGAGGGCTGTAAGGAGCTCAGCGCCCAGCTACATGTGGATCTCCATTTTGGTCGTGAGCCTCTCTCTGGGGCATTTGGAGGGTTTCTCTCCAGGAAAGGAGTGTGGTTCCATGAGTGGGAGCAGGTTCTTAGGTTCCAGTCCTATATAGTAAAGACTATGGGTAGACTACTGATTTGGGGTTCATCTAGCTGTGTAAATTGGGCAAATAGATGACTTAGACTTTGTGAGCCTGGGCTTTCCTGGTCTATAGAAAAGGAGGAAGAGCAGGCTGTATGTCAGGATCACCGGGAGGATTAAGTGAGTTAATGTTTGCAGAAGTCCTTTGGAAGCAGTGGTAGCCCCATGGATTTGCTATTGTGCTCTGGATCTCTTCCCCACTCCTTATTATCAAGGTAGACCCCAGAGGGGTCTACTTCCTGCAAAGCAAGTGCTGATAAGTATGTGGGATGTCGTTGGGTTAAGAGTGGCCCTCTGGGACCCAGAAGAGCTAATAGTAGCCCTCCATGAAGTGTCCCGAGCACTGTGGGGACTTCCCATGCAGTCACCTGACCCTCACCATACTCCCAGAGGTAGGTTCTGCGATTATGCTTACTTTATGGATAAGGACACTGAGGGGACAGAACGTGCAGGGGGACCCTCAGTTACTGAGGGGCAGAGCTGGGGTTTGAATCTGGGTCTGTTGGATTTGGAAACCTATGTTCTTTACTCTGCAGTAGTGCTCGTGCTGCTAAAGTGAGGGATCCTGTCATGGTGGGGAGTGCTCAGGGGAGAAGCTTTAGGCCAGCACTGGGCAGGGGTGTTCTTGATTCATTAGAATGATTGCAATAGGCAGCTTCCTGCCTTTGCACCTCGTGGGCTTGTCCAGCGTCTTGCAGGGCACTTGGGGTGGGAGCAGGGGAATGTTGGGTGAGATCAGGGGATCCCTGGGGCTTCGCAGCAGGCGCACACAGCACTAAAGGATCAGCAAGTCAGTAAAAGTTTATGAAACTCCATTCATTTATTCATCTGTGTATTCATCTGCGGCAGTCACGAGTTTTAGGGTCTATAGGTGAAACACAGGGACTGTAATGCACCATCCTCACTGTGACAGACATCTGACACTCTGTGAACCCCATCCCCACTTCTGACCGCAGCGCCAGGTGGTTGGCACCATTCAGGAGGCTGGTGGGGGGAGGGCCACAGTTAGCTCTTGGGGGGTGGGTGAGCCCTGGGCCTTCAATGGACACTTTCTTCTCTCTGGGTTTGTAGAGGTGGATGGATGTGAACCCGAAGATGCTGAGGGCTGTCCTGCCCCCTCATGGGGAGACCCCGTCCATCAGCCTCGTGGAGGACAGCAGGGCCAGGAGATGGAGAATCCAGAGAGATTTTGTAACCTACAGGACCCAGCTGGGCACGTCTCTGGACTTCTCAGGTAGGGGAGGCCATCAGACCTTTAAATAATTAACCCAATTCCAGTAGGGTTTCTACCTATGTGCACGTGACCAAGCACTTCGTGATCTCATTTCAAAATCAAGAAGGAACAACCTTCTACTTTATTACAATACTTGCATGTGTATAAGTCGTGTGTGTTCGCTTTATTTTTTAGAGATTTTTCTATACCACGGGGACCTGGGCTTTAGTTCTGGCTTTGTCTCGAACTCATAGCATGACTCCACCTCCTCTCTGGGCCTCAGTCTTCCCATCTGTAAAATGAATGCTCTGGGCCCACTGCCTCCTGAAGTCACTCTCACAATGTCTGAATTTAAGATGAGTATCCATGCGATGAGACCAAATAATGAGAAACTGAGAAAACGAATGTGTCATCTGCTGGGCTCAGAGTTCTGTTTGTTGACGCAGAAAGGAGAGTGACCGAGGACTGAGTGCACGGGGCCGGGGGCGCAGGGCTGGGTTTACGGGAGGCCGGCGCGGCCCCTCGCAGACATATAAAGGGTTGGTAATGATTAAGCCTGCGTGCCAAGCTCCCTTCGCAGATGGCTGCGGGGCTGTGCGCCGAGCTCTGGGGAGGAGATGTGAAAAGTGAAGCAGCTGGTGTCAGATCAGCCGCAGACACGGGCTTTAGGGCTGTGCCGTTTTTAACACAGACCTTGAATGCCCGTGACCCGCAGGCGTGGTGGCCGGGGTCCCAACCTGAGAAGAGGCAAAAGATCCAGCTCCTCTGTCTCTCAGGCTCCACACATATCCCAGGTGGATATGACAACTAGCCGACAGACAGCCGGCCTTCTTTCTTGCGTCATCAGTGGGACCGGTCCTCCTGGGCTGAGCTAGCCATTTACACGATTGATCGATCGCATTTGGATAGCACGGTTGTTAGGGTGTGTTAGGCCACAAGTAGCAAAACCCTGAGGCTGCCTTGGATCCCCCCAGGCTTCCCCTGATGCCACCTGTGACCACAGCGGACAAGACGGAGATTTCAGCCTGTGGAACAGAGACCGCGATCAGATCCCGGTGGGCATGAACCCACTGGCAGGTGCTTACTCCAGACCTAAATATTTCTCATCTAACTTTTGTTTGATACCTATTAAGCCTGTCTAACCAAAGCATCTCCCCGACCATGAGTCACCAAGTGTGTGGTGTTCTGGTTTAGGCAGGCTGGACTCGCTCTCCCATGCTTCTGTAAACAAACTTCAAAACCTCAGGGGCTGAACCCAGCGTTTACTGTTCACTCACACAAGGTCTGCGCTGGATTTAGCGCCTCTGCAGGGAAGCTTCCTGCGGAATGGCGACTCAGACCCCCAACTGCTCCATCTCTTAGCTGCGTGTGGCTCCAGGGTCCCCGTGGCAGGGAGGAGGCCTGCAGGCCCCATGCACTGGATTTTAGATGCTTCGGCCTGGAAGGGACATGTCTCACTTCTGCTCCGCTCACAGCCCATTGGCCACACTTCTTAGAAGCACTCACAAGGCCCCACCCAGGTGCAGGGGGCCAGGAAGGGAGCACTGGGCCAACAAAGAGCAGTGAATGCGGCTGTATCTGCCTTTCATGGCTTCCCCTTGTCCTCAGCATCAAGGCTGCACCCTGCCTGCCGAAGGCTTTCCCCCTTCCCCAGTGCACAGTCCATACTCCCCGGGCGCTAAGCGGATTTAGCCATCAGAGCAGGCTTCCCTCACGCTTACCCCCTGGCCTTTGCACGTGCTGTCCCTCTGACCCCTCCTCCCCACGCCTCTTCTGGCTGATTCCTCCTCATCCTGCATGCCTCATCTCAGGTTTTATTTTCTGTTCTCCCCAGCTGGGATGGGCACTTCTGTGGCCCCACACCTCCACATGTATACCACTGGTGCATCATTGCCCGGCTGTCTATTTTTCTGTCTTCTTGACTTCCTCCCTGCACCAGTCCAAGCTATGACTTGATTCTGACACCCCAATGGGGCCCAGCACCCAGCAGCGGTGTTCGCTGGTCATTGGTTAATGAAAGAAAAGCAATGAATGAACTTTTATTGCAGTTGGCTTGTCTGGGGAAGTGCAGAATGAATTGAGGTAAATCAGTTTTGTTAGAGATCCTTCCGGTAAAAACTGCAGCTTCCCGATGATCCGTGGCTGGCTCTGGGGAGAGAGAGCTGTGTCACTGCCCCTCCCTAGGGACGTTTGCTCCGTAGCACAAACCGAAAGGAGGGGGGACCCTTCCCTGCCCGAGGCATGCCTTGTACAGAATTTCATTGCTGCAGTTTGCAATAGTGCTTGTTGGTGGATGGAAGCCCTCGTTTCAAGGGGGGGTGACATCAGGGCAGGGGGCAGGGCGTGGTGGTTAGAAGCACAGGCTGGTTCTCAGATCCCAGCTCTGTCACCAAGGAGCCACACGGCCTTGGCAGAGCCCCTTCCCTGTTCTGAACCTCCTTGATAAAATGAGGTAAGAGCCAGAAGTTTGGTGGCCAAGGATGCGTGGAGCAGTCAGCGCCCCACAGGCAGACAGCACGTTCTCCGTAGTTTGAGCCGCTGTTACTATGGTTTATTATTAGTATAAAGCAGGATCGAGTACTGGATAAGTATTCGGGGTCTCAGGATACTTTAAGGGAATGAATGCGGCTGGTCCTGGCCTTTAGAGATGGGGAGTGCCTTCTGTCCAGAGCCGATCTGGGATCTGGCGTGGGGCCCCTCCGTGCCTGTTTCTACAATAACCCCCTCCTCCTGTATTTTACCAGTTGGTTCTCAGGATCTTGTTAAGTCAGCAGAAAAGCTCCTTTATTCACTCACCTACACCTTGGTTTGGCTCCCAGCTCTGTCACTGGCTATGAGGCTTGAGCTACTACCTTAGCCTCTCTGTGTCTCAGCTTCTCCATCTGTAAAGTGGGGATAACAATCGTACTTACAACTCATGGGATTGTCGTGGAAATTGAGTGAAATGCATACAACATTTAGAAAGTGCCTGGAACATAGGAAGCACTCGAAACATGTGGATTGATATTCTTATTATCAGACATGGTCTATGACAGGTGCTGGGGGTTCTGCAGGAATAAGCCCGTATCCCTCCCCTCGGGGGAATGGGGCGCATGGGTCAGTGGAGGGCTCAGACAAGCAAGCAGGCAATCGCACCCCAGGGCCGGAAGTTCCTGACACAGGCGGAGAAGAGGGGAGCTAGTGCAAGTGTGGGCTCAAGGTTTGGGATTCTGGACTCATCCTGACTGAGTGTCAAAGGCGATTGGCCTAGAACTACCCACCTCACCCCAACGTCAGGAGGATGAACAACCCGAGGGTGCTTCAAGCAGTGCCAGCGCACCATCTGCGTGCTCAGGGTGGATAGGCATTCCTTTTACTCCAGATCTCAGGGTGGAAGTCAGAGGAGAGCTGAGATTGAAGAATGGGGAGGAGCTGGGAGGGTTGGGGCTCAGCCTCGGAAGCAAGTGATGTTGAGGAGTGAAAGAAGCTTGGTGTGGCACCCTGCAGGATGTCCCAGGGAGGGAGGAGGGATAGGCAGTGAGGCTGGAGGTAGCTGGGGCCATCCTCCTGGAGACCGCGCACCTGCTCATTTGGCCAGTGTTCTCCGCACCGCTCTGGGTCCGGGCCTTGGGGGCATAGCAGGGCATAAAACAGACGTAGCTAAGGAGTTGAGCCTTTAGCCTTGGCTAATGGGAGAGCCAAGGGAGGATATTATACAGGAAAAGGAGGTAAAAAATGTGCCTTTAAAAAGATGCAAAGGCTGAATCAGCGAGGGTTCAGATCCCAGCGCCAATATGAAAGGGTCCCAGTGACCTGTTCTGAATAGAATTGTCATAAGGGCCAGCACTATGGCCTCGGCCCTTTTCCTCCATGTAGGGTGGCCGTGTAAAATGAGGGATGCCCAGTTAAATTTGCACTTCATACAAACAACACATGATTTTTTAAGTATAAGTATGTCCCAAACATCACATGAAACATACTTATACTAAAAGACCTGCTATTTCTGGCAACCCGACCTCCATGGAGTCACGGCCAGGGGCCAGGAGCTGACGGGGCTTTCAGGCTCCCCTGAGCTTGGCCCTCAGCTTGACGAGGGCAGGGTAACGTCTTCACAAGACGGAGGTGCAAAGAAGACAGAGGCACTCCACCCCACCTCGGAGCCTCACTGTCGGCTTCTCTCCTTTCCAGTTGGCTAAGCCTCACCCCGCCCTGCTTCTGCAGAAGGCTGGGCCCACCCAACCTGGCCTTGAAGCCCCTGCCAGCGAGGGTGAAGGAAGGCAGCTTCCTGAGTCCATCCAGATGTTGATCAGTCTGCTGGTTCATCCCAGACCCTTTGGGGCTGGAGGGTTAGAGTGAGATGGATACCACACAGCCCTTTCTGTTCAAGGAGCTCAAGGATGCTGGCTATATGTGGAATTCTTCAAGCAGTCTTTCAAGCGCAGCGTGTGCAAAGTGCCCCCATGAGCAGGAAGATCAGAAGCACCATTGCTGAGCCTTAGCTTGCTGGCTGGTGTGGAGAGGAGAGTGGGGTTGTGCAGAATGAACAGCTTTTGGGAGGCAAACCTCTTCGGTTCTAGCCTCAGTTTTACCATCTACCCCATGCACGAGCTTGGGCAAGCTACTTCTCCTTCCTCCTGTTCAGTGTCCAACCTTGTGGGCGTTTGGGGAGGTGAACAGAGCTGACACGTACGAGATGCTCAGCTCCACAGTGCCGGGCACCTGCTCAGGCACCCAGGTCACCGAGGCACAGATGCAAATGTATGGTCTCCACATCACTGATGAGGAAACAGGTTCAGAAAGGTGACGTCCCAGGGTGACATCCACCAACTGGCAGAGCCAGACCTTGACCCCGACCCGCCTTCCTGAAACCCAGCATCAGATAACAAAATGGCAACGCAGAAGGGTTCTCCAACTTAAAGCTCATGGGCTTCTCTAAAAAGCTGAAACTTCTTTACAAGACTAATGCATATTCATCACAGGCAATTTAGAAAATGCAGTTTTGCCAAAAGAAGAAAATACAACTCACCACCCAGAGATAGCCACGGTTGACGTGCCATGGCGTGTATTTTAAGACTTTGGGGGAAATATTTAGAAACCTAGAACTGAGATCCTGGCACTGCTTTTATTCATAGCTTAGGGTTGAAACAGGGCTTTCAACCTCAGCACTGTTGACATTCTGAGCTGGATAGTTCTTCGTGGAGGAGGCTGTCCTGCACATGGCAGGGTGTGTAACAGCTTTGCGGACCTCTACCCACCAGATGCCGGTAACCAACCCCTGAGTCCAGATAAGCGAAGATGTCTTTAGATAGTGCCAAGTGTCCCCTGGGGATCAAAATGCGCCCCCCCCCTTGTGAATTGCTGGGTTGAGGGGTAGAGATTCTAGGTCAGCCACACCTGGCTTTTAATCCCAGCTCAGGTGTAGACTCAGGCAAGTGAGCCAAAGATTCAGCCCCACTGTCCTCATCCGTGAGATAGGGACTATATCTGCCTGCCCCGCACAACTGGGAGGATTCAAGGCGATGGTGCCTGGGACACAGAAAGCACTCACTTCAAGAAAGCTGCCGTTGACATCAGCATCCTTGAGGTGGTGGCTTCTCCGAGGAGGCCTGACTTCACACAACCCCAAACAAATCAACAGTAAACTATTCACCTGCATTAGGAAGGCCCTTTATGCCTGAGCGACAGGCACATCTTGTGTTAGAACGGCAACAGGAGTTATGACTAAGAACGTGGCTCTAGAACCAGCTGGCCTACTTTTGCGTCCTGTCTCTTTCCCCAAATGCTGGCAAAATGTCCGGCAGGATCTGAACACCTTGGTGCCTCAGTTTCCTCACCTGTACAATGAAGACAATGGTGGTTCCTACCTCATGGGGTCATGAGGAATCAAGGAGTTCACCAAGTCGGTGGCTGTATTAACAAATATTATTATTACGTACGCCTGGCCCCGGGGAGACGGCGAGGGAGGGAAGGGGCACATGGGAAACCACCACAATGGGATCCTGCCTGGGAGAAACACCGGTGCGGAGCAGCTCTAGGCTGAGCAAACGGCTGCATGTGGTTCTCTCCACGTCTGCTTCTCTCTAGACCCTGGGCAGTCACTGTCCCTGTGCCTGAAGGCTTGTGAATGATAGTTAGCTAGCTATCCTTGAGGTCTGGGACACTGGAGTCCACACCCCGTGGAAATTTCACTTTAAAAAATTCATTGTGTCAGGGTGCCTGGGTGGCTCAGTTGGTTAAGCATCTGACTCTTGGTTTTGGCTCAGGTCGTGATCTCAGGGTCGTGGCGTTGAGCCCCATGATGGGCTCCACGCTCAGCCTGGAGTCTGCTTGAGATTCTTTCCCTTTATGCCTCCCCCTCGCTCGCTCTCTCCCCCTTCTCTCTAAAATAAATAAAGTCTTTAAAAAAATCATTGTGTCTTGGGGGCTCATGTGTGTTTTTTAAAGGTTTTTAAAATTGTGATAAAATATTCATAACATAAAATTTTCCATTTAAACTATTTTAAGTGTTATGCAACTGTTACGTTATACACCGTTAGGCAACCATCACCACCATTTGTCTCCAGAACCATGTCGTCCTCTGAAACTAAACCTTGGTCCCCATGAAACAATAGATTTCTGTTTACCCCCTTCCCCAGCCTCTGGGAACCTGAATTCTATTTTCAGTCTCTATAAATTTGACTACGTACTTTGTATAAGTGGAATCCTACACTGTTTGTCCATTATTTCACTTATTTGGTTTATTTTACTTAGCATGTCTTCAAGTTTCATCCATGTGGTAGCCTGTGCCAGACTTTCCTTCCTTTTGAAGGCTGCATAGTACCCCATTGCACGTATCACCACACTTGGTTTATCCATTCATTGGTGATGGGCTCTTAGTTTCCACCTTTTGGCGATTGTGAATACTGCTGCTGTGAACATGGATGTGCATGTTTGAGTCCCCGCTTTCGATTCTTTTGGGTCTCTATCCAGAAGTGGAATTGCTGGATCATCTGCTAATTCTGTGTTTAAGTTTTTGAGGGAGTGTCGTACTGTTGGCCAAAGCAGCTGCCCCATTTTACATTCCTACCAACAAAGCTCGAGGGGTCCAATTTCTCCACATCCTCGCCAATACTGAGTGTTTTAAACCCAGCCTCCCTGTGGATTTTTACACCCTGAAAAGAGTTGAGTGTGTGTAAGAGAAGGGCCTTTCTTCATAATAATTCTTTGTTTTTTAATTTTAATTTTAATTTTTTAAAGGGATTTCTTTTTTTTTTTAAGATTTTATTTATTTATTTGAGAGAGAGAGATAGCGAGAGAGAGCACAAGCAAGCAAGGGGGTGAACAGGGAGCCTGACACAGGGCTGGATCTTGGACCCTAGGATCATGATCTGAGCCAAAAGCAGATACTTAACCCCCTAAGTCACCCATATGCCCCAAATTCTTTTTTTTTTTTTTTTTTAAAGAGCTTCAGATATTTCCAATGAGCAGTTACAGGTTGGACCCTCACAAGAGCACTGCAAGGGGGGAGAGGCTGAGACCCTTTTCCCTCATCATTCTCTCCCTTTTGACTTATTTTTGAGCCTAGGGGAAAGCTGAAGAGCCATTTCAAAGAGTCAAGAGGATTCCAAACTAGAACTCAAGTCCTGAGCTCTTTGGGCCTTTTTCCTTAGATCAGACAGTTTGCCTTTTATTCAGTTGTAACTGAACCCAAGTTCATACATTCAAAGCCAATCATTGAGACAACAGGTGTGCAGCAAAGGAAAGAGTTTATTCGAGAGGGAGCCAAAGCAGGAGATGGGAGGGCAAGCTTCAGATCTGCCTCCCCAAAGGAGGAGTTCTTTATAATCATAGGGGTTGAGATTACATATGTATTAGTGAAAATGGCAGAAAAATTTATGACTATTCATGAGGAAAGATGGAGCATGCACATTGAGCAAACATATATGTAACATACATCCCATGTTCACTTTGGGGTGGAGACATAACACCAGAATGAGGTAAAATCCAGCCCCTGACATCAGCAGACTATGTTAGGACAAGGAGATGGGTCTATGGGCATGCTCTCGGAGCTGGTATTAACTGCATGGGTCTTGGGCAAGGAATGCAGGGCCCTGTTTGTTCCTAGGCTGGAACAGTATCAGTTGACTTTGAGTCCAGTCTTCTGCAGAGACAGCCAGTGGATTTGTTAGTGGGGCCTAAAAAGACACAATAACCAACTAGGGGTAACAGTTCTCTGAGAAACAAGCTTTACACTTTCTGCTAGTTTCAACCTCATTAACCCTGTGGGGTGTAGTTTCAATCCCCTCTGAGTTATGATCATTTCTCAGTCTTAAAGGAATTATGGTGATGACTACTCTGGTTACGTCTTTATCTCCTCAGATGAGGTAGGTTTTGAGAAAAGAGTGGTTTTTGTAAATATTAGCTGTAGGCAAAATTCTTTCAATAATTAACATGCCTACATGCAAGGCTAAGCAGAAGTTTCTAACCTATAGGTCACAGCAGCAAGGGAAATAGGAGTAACATGGAGTCAGACATGCTAAGTTTTTCCCTGTTACAGGGTCCCTATTCACAATGCATTGCCTTGGTCTTGGGAGACTTTCTACACACTTGCAGGCACAGAGGGAGTAGGAGGCCATAAAACTTCCTAAACCAGCCCCATCCCTGCTGCTCAGGGGCTGTGGACATGCCAGATGGGTCTTCAGCATGGCCTGGATCACACAACCTCTGCTTGTCTGCAGGATCAGAAAGTGAAGGGAGAGAGAAAGCCCCTCATGGAGTTCTCCCCACTCTTCTTGACAAGCCCTAGCTTTTGCAGCTGGGAGGCAGATGTTAGAGATGGCTAGCCCTCTATTACTTGTTTGATGAACAAGCTTGCACACACAGTCCTCTCTCATCTGGCTAGTCTTTCACATCTTTCATAAAATGATGCCAGCAGTACAGTTTGGGACATGTATTATACAATTTTTGGTGATCTCTCTTCCTTCCTGTAGGTTTGAGTTACTACCACTTAGTGTCATTTCCCTTCGTTATGAAACTTCCTATAGCAGTTCTTATAGTACAAGTTTATTGATGATGAATTCTCAGTCTTTGTCTATTTGAATGTCTTTATTTTGCTTTCTTTTTTGAAGGATAATTTTATTTGATAAAGAATTATGGGTTGATGGATCTTTTTTCTTCCAGCATCATAAATATGTTATTCCATTCTCTTACGGCCCTCATTGTTTCCAATGGAAAGTCAGCTGTCATTCATACGATTATCTTTCTGTATGTAATATGTTTTTCCTTTAGCTGCTTCCAAGATTTTCTCTTTACAGTGACATTTCAGAATATGATTGTAATATACCTCTGTGTAGTTTTCATTGTATTTATCTCATTTGGAGTATGCTGAGCTTCTTATACTTGTACATTAATGTCTTTCAGCAAATTTGGGATGTTTGGGGCTTTTTTCTTCAAGTATTTTTTTTCATACCCATACTCCCTCTCCTCTCCTTCTAGGTTTCAAATTACATGTCTATTAGGCCACATGCTATTGTCCCAGAGACCTTTGAGGTTCTGTTCATTTTTTTCAATCTTTTGTCTCTCTGTTCTTCAGATTGGATAATTTCTATTGATTGAGCTTTCAATTCAGTGATTCTCCTGCCTCTGATCTGATGTTACATTCTTCTAGTGACATTTTCATTTCAGGTATTGTTTTTTTCAACTCTTCAATCTATATGTAATATTGTGTTTTTTTCAACTCTACAGTCTATATGTAATATTGTTTTGTTTTGCTTTGGTTTGGTTTGGTTTGGTTTCTATATCTCTACTGAGATTCTCTAGCTATTCATTCCTGAAGTACATATTTTCTTTAAATCCTTGATTGCATTTATAATAGCTGCCTTAAATTTCTTGTCTGAAATTATTTCAACATCCAGGATCATTTTCTGTTGACTGCTTCTTTTCTTGATAATGGGTCACATTTTCCTGCCTCTTTGTCTGTCTAGTGACTTATGATTGACTACTGGACATCATGTATGATATGTTATAGAGATTTTGGATTCTGTTGTTGTGTTCCACTGAAGAGTGAACACTGAAGAGTAGGCAGTTAATTTGGATGGACCCGTACCCCAAATCATGCTTCTCATGGTCATCTGGAGCTGAAAACTCTGCTTAGTTCTTTGTATTTCTTTCTCTTTCTTTCTTTCTTTCTTTCTTTCTTTCTTTCTTTCTTTCTTTCT
>NW_022589753.1:10438653-10438854 GCF_004348235.1 Phoca vitulina | reverse complement strand
CCTTCCTTCCTTCCTTCCTTCCTTCCTTCCTTCCTTCCTTCCTTCCTCCCTTCCCTTCCCTTCCCTTCCCTTCCCTTCCCTTCCCTTCCCTTCTCTTCTTCTTTCTTTCTTTCTTTCTTTCTTTCTTTCTTTCTTTCTTTCTTTCCTTTCTTTCCTTTCTTTCTTTCTTTCTTTCTTTCTTTCTTTCTTTCTTTCTTTCTT